>NW_028255433.1:0-88503 GCF_964263255.1 Lissotriton vulgaris | reverse complement strand
AGTGGCAACAGTAAGTTTTACCCCTCTGCTATTCAACACTTTCCCTACTGATGCACCGAATCACGCCTTAGACATCAAACAAGCCAATTATCCAATTAAAACGGGTATAAATAACCTGCGGCCGCCCTCCGTCTTACCTCCACTTCCTCTCGGATGCTAGAGAGGGGTAACCGACGGAGAGGTAGGTCGCAGGTTTCACAGCTCCCTTTCTTGACTAGGTTTCGGTAGACTCTCTAATCTGAAACCCCTTCATGGTGTATTTTGACAATTTTAACACCTTTGTTAGACTCCTAAACGGAAAGCACATAGCTCGTTTTCAGTGTCAGTTCTCTGTATTTTCAGTCCCATGTTTTGGTACACAGTCATTTTCCCACTGCCTAACAGTTAGGTTTTCTACATATATTGTGAAAGATTAAAATCTGGTAAACCAAGTGGGGACGAGGTCTCTCATTGTCCCTTCTTTCTATTTTTATTTTGCACAATAGAACGGTGCCTCAATTTTCCTGAGCAGGATGCCAGGCGAGGTGAGGTTTACTACCCACACAAAGTTGGGTAAGTATTATTTATAAATTTCTAAAAAAAAAATTTTACTCTATAAACCGCTAGCTATACTTAAGCAAATGGGCTAGCAAAGTGTTTATACATACCCCAAAATTTAGGATTCATCCTTGGGGTTTATTAAAGAGTTAGTATCACTCGTGTGTTCTGGGCACGTGTCGTTTGGCAAACATAGAGATTTCTATTGACTATAATTTGTATGTGGTTCTCTACTATGTCTCTTTATAGGTAAGGATCGCACTATCCTAACATCCCTGGAAACATTGGGGCTCCAAGGTCCGGGTAGGATGTTCTTTTTCCTTGTTACATATAATCACTTTTCACATGTAACTCTCTGTGCAGTAGTATTTTCATCTTATCTATGGTCCTGAAGAAAGCCGGATAAAATTCCTTTGGCTGAAACATGTCGACCGTCTTACACAGCCTTACTCAGTAGTCATATTGTCAGACTACTAGGCGTAATTTTTATGGTTGATACCAGATCAATACTCATTAAACATATTTTTTGCCCTGGTAATCAATTTCAACTCGCATCTTTTCACCAACACTGCACCTCATCAGCAACCTATTGAGAATAAGCTTTGGATGGAGAAAACTACTGGTATCCGCAACTATACCGTCATATGATGGTCAGGATGTTGCCCGGATCCATATCCCATCTCACATGAGGACACTCTGCCATTTTGGGTGGTCTGATGAGAATCTCTCACCCACCGATTATTCTCTTAGGTTAGCTTTCTTCCTGAATTCTTAGTTTGCCATTCGCTCTGTCTTGAGACATAGTTATATATTCTCATCCTATGACCCAGATATTCTGCTTTGTTGTATTCAGTTGTAATTTAGGCCTTTGGAATATCGGGGTCGGTAAACATAGGCCTTTATGACCCTCTTAATTTTGTATTTTGTGGTTGTCTGTTTGTGTACTTTAGGGAGTAAATATAAGGTAGGAGTAATTGGGTGCTCGGTTGTTAGAAAATTATACTCATCCTTATCAATCAAACTCTCCCTCTTCCACTTTGATAGTTCTTTAAAAGTCTGTTCCTTAACTTTCAATAAAATGGGGAAAGCTACCTGTTTATAACAATTGACTTCACTCAATTGTTTTTAGCCTCTTCCAAATATGCATCACGGGGCCATAGAACAATATTCCTGCCTTTGTCCGCTTTAATAATTATGATGTTCTTTTCTTTATTAAGTCTGTCCATTAGGCGGTAATATTGTGCTCTCTATACTGACCCTTTTTGTTCATAGAAATGCATTTTTTATGAAGAGCTTTAAGGTCACTGATCACACAATCACCAAAAATATCAATGGCATCTCTTGCCATAATCGGCATGAATGTAGAGGGTGGGCGAAAGGGAGTAAGGGCAGCGCTGGAGGATGAGATACCCATTTCTAAAAGATCTTGTTGAGTACTTAATACACTATCATTATTATCATCCGCTAATCCACTGACTGTGCGTAATGCAGATACATCAGCTACTTGAAAACGAGCACTAGGCTGGTTATTAGCAATAATCGATGTTGCTTTAACATTTGCTTTCTTCAATTATGGAACTTAATAAGTTTCAACTTTCTGATAAATTTAAAAATGTCAATACGAGATTGTACATATTTGAAATTACTTTTTGGACAGAAAGAAAGTCCCAACGATAAAAGCTGTAATTCTGCAGTGTTTAATTCCAACTCAGTCATGTTTATAATAGTATTAACAGATGATGTGACTGTATCCTTGGATTGGCTCTCATGGGCATTCAATTTCTTTTCTTGAAGCCTCCGCGCTTTCCTCCTCTCTAACGTTGTTTGTTCCTAATGCAGCATTTTGTGGTTGCACTGAGGGTGCCCATGATCTGAGCGTTTGGCGTCGATCCTCGATCATGACCCCAATTCTTCCGAGGGAGTGAAGTTTTGGGGTTCCGACATGTTTAAATGTAGCTCAGTTTCATTTGGAATTGATTCTGCATTACTAGATAATACACTAGCTCCTGAACTTGATGCAGCATTAGAGACAGTTCCTTGATTTATAGAGAGTAATGGTGGTTGGACCCTATTATTTGCCAGTTTTTTCACATTATCAAAGCGCTTGGCAAAAGTAAAAAAGCGTAGAGTCTCGTAGTCGCGTTTATCGCGCGCAAATTTAGGTATTTTACGATTCATTATAACATTCTCATGCTTATCAAGAGGTCTTTGTATCTCCTCTCTTCCTTTCTTCACAGCATCTTTTTGATCCAATGCATCTAGTTCCGCAATTAATAGCTCGATTTCAGCCGCTATTTCCACTCTGTCTATTTCAGCGTATTTAACAGGCATTATTACCATATTCATGGAGCATTCCAGATTATTTGTAGCCCATTCATTAAGCATTAAAGGATTCGGTTTGTCAAATGAAGGGGCAATTAGAACACGCAATCCCCTAGGCACCCTTCCAGCCTCCTTATACTTCACCAGTGATTTTCGTTCCCACCACTTGGTTAACTCATTTTTTTGTCGTTTTTCTAGTAAGCTTTTTATGTCTTTCACTTCCGTTGTTTGCACGTTCTGTTGTTGCCCGGTCCCAGCAGTTACCGGCATATTAGCAAACATTCACGGTTCCTGAGCACGTCGGTTGTGGACGCCATAGCGTTATTTCAGGCAATAATGTAGATATGCACGATACAGTTTTCGGCCCGGTTTCAGCACAGAAACAGCGCTCCTAGAGGTAGCCGAGTCAGTGAGGTGGTCGATGGATGCAGGAAGTTCAGCTATGCTGGTACTCCTGGATCTGTCGCCCGCTTTCGACACGGTGGACCACGCTAGACTACTCAGCCGGCTGGCAGAGATAGGCATTCAAGACAACGCGTTGAGGTGGATAAACTCCTATCTATCTCAGAGAACGCAGAAGGTGGCACTTGGGACGATTTCTTCCACACCTAAAACCCTCAACTGTGGAGTCCCGCAGGGCTCGGCCCTCAGCCCTCTCCTGTTCAATATCTATCTGGCCCCCCTCTTTACGCTAATTGCCAACTGGGGTGTTAAGGCAATTTCTTATGCCGACGACACCCAGTTGGTATTCCCATACTGAGATGACACAGGAATCCTTCGCAAACTTCAAAGGCTGTCTCCAGGACATTGCTCACTGGATGAATACTAACAAACTAAAACTAAATGCCAATAAAACCGAAGTTATCTTTTTCGGTAAGGGTCCCACCCCCGCCCCTGAGCTATGGTGGCCGGTGGAGATGGGCTCCCCCCCCTTGCCCAGTCACTCGGCTAAAAACCTTGGAGTGAGATGGGATGATAAAATGTCTTTTACTTCCCATATCCAACAAGTGGCTGGTTGTTGTTTAAGTAAACTAAGAAACCTCCGAAAATTTCTTAAACTTTTACCAGAGAGCTGCAGGAAAATGGTAGTCCATGCAACTGTCACCTCACGGCTGGACTATGCCAATGGTCTGTACCTGGGCCTCCCAAAATTCCTAACCCATAAACTGCAGGTAGTTCAAAATGCGGCTGCGAGGCTGTTACTGCGAATTCCTTTCAAGCAGTCAGTCTCTCCGCATCTTCGAACCCTGCACTGGCTCCCTGTGGCCAACCGGATAAAATTCAAAGCTCTGACGCTTGCGTTCAGATCTTTGCATGGCTCCTGCCCACTTTACCTAAAAAAACGCCTTCCAAGATATTCCCAAAGCCGTGCATTACGGTCAAATGACCGTGTCCAACTGGTCGTCCCACGAGCAAAAAAGGCACGCCTTGGCGGTCGTACCTTTTCAGCAAACGTCTCCGTTCTGTGGAACTCCCTACCTCAAGCAATCCAGCAGGCTCCATCCGAACCCTGCTTTAAGAGGATGCTAAAGACTTGGCTCTTCTCCCTGCCACGCTAGGTCTTCTTTCTCTGCCCCAGGACTTCTGTGGTTCTTCTAGCGCCGGGACACCTCCTCGTGAGGTAGCTGTTCGCGCTTTATAAAATCCAGTATTATTATTATTACAGTATTTTAGCGACTTTTTATCTTTGATAATTCACAGTCCATCAAGCAACCTTAATTGTAAAAGATGTTTGGTGAGTACGGTAGGGAAATAATGAATCGCAATATCCTTTGAATCCTCACATCCACATTTATCAGGCAAAATGGCCTCCTTCGGCTTGCGAGAGCAAGCGTCTCACCTGTTCAGCAAACACCCCAGACCTTGAGTCCTCTGACGCCGTAGTCCCTGGCCCTCGCTTACAACCGGCTTCCCACTTTACCCTCGTAACGCTCGGAGCTTCCTTGTTTCCGCCTAGTGGGGGGCTGGATTATTGTACCACTTCTGGGTCAAATCCAAGTATCAAAGACGATAGCAGCCGCCACAATCCAGCCACAAACGTGAGGAGGGTCCGCCAAACACGCCGACAGCCACCGCGTGTTGAAATCAATGGAAACCAAATCCTGATTCGAAAAAGTAAACTCATTCACCAGGAACGGACCACCACGAAAGGTTTGAAGTTTTCAGTGCAGTTTATTGATGCCTCTCACAACATGACGCGTTTCAGCCGGGTTGCCCCAGCCTTGATCACATGATGTGCCAGGAAAACACCACCCATAAATACTATGAGAACCATAGAAACCCTCCCATTATTTGCATGGAAAGGGTGGAAAGACTAGCGATTATTTCAAAAGTGCAAGCTCAAGTCCTGAGATCTTAACAAAACCCATGTTTTCACAATTAAAATTATATATTGTTAAATAAGGTTTAAATATTTATATAAATATTTAAAAGCAGGTTTTTGCAAAGATATTTCATTATAATTAGAAATTATATATATATATATAACGCCAGTAGGTAGTTATAGTTAGGACCTCCTTTCCATAGGAAATCCACAACATTCTATTTGGAATAACTTTGGCATTGGTGGACGAATCTTCGTGAATTTCCCCCAAAAAATGGCCTGCTCGGTTCTGCTCCTTCCCTGAAAGTTTGGGGGTGATTCGTCAAGTGGGGTCGAGAAAAAAGGGGGGTCCCAAAACGTGTTTTACGAGCGTGAGCTGTATGCCGATTGGCTGTGAACTGTCTGTCAACACTCGAAACCAGGAAGTGTTGGCGGTCATCTTGTGCCTCGTGCCTCGCTAGAACAGAGTCACAAGAAAACAGTAAAGCAAAGTTGAGAAATAAGGGAAGGGGGTAGGCTAGAAACATTCTGACGCTCTGGGCTTGCTCAGGGGGTCGTACATGGATGTTTAGGCTCTATTTTTTATTTTTATTTTTTAAAGGAAAATTGAGGCGTACGCGTTTGGAAAGACGTACAATTATGAGCAAGAGCTCCATGCTGATTGGTTGTCAATACTCCAAAATAGGAAATGTTGGCAGCCATCTTGTTTGTCGCGAGAGCCGAGTCACAAGAAAACAGTAAAACAAAGTTGAGATATAAGGAAAGGGGGCAGGGTAGAAACATTCCGACCCTATAGTCTTTGTCAGGGGAGTGGTACATGCATCTTTAGGCTCAATTTTTATTTTAAAAAAAAATAAAAAATATGGCGGGGTACTCGTGCAGTACTTGTACGCGGTGGAAAAGATGAAAAAAAACTAGAAGTCAGT
The DNA here is from genome assembly GCF_964263255.1 of Lissotriton vulgaris. Lineage (NCBI taxonomy): Eukaryota > Metazoa > Chordata > Amphibia > Caudata > Salamandridae > Lissotriton > Lissotriton vulgaris. Next base: position 82,395 of record NW_028255433.1, on the reverse strand, counting down.
TTTGTTTATTAGGTCCCGGGGGGGGGGGGAAATTACGGGGGTAATTTTTAGAGCTATATTTCTATGACAGTATGTAAAACTTTCTTGTTTTTTTTCTGCATCAGTTGTACTGTCTACGCATGCACAGCCTTGTTTGCAAGTGCACTTTTTTTTCAAGTTCACCAAGCAAACCTTTCCTGCTTTTAGGTATTAAATTTGCCGCTTTGTTTTCCCGGGTCATGTGTGTTATCCGGTGCTATACTTTTGTAATATATTAATAAACATATTGTATGTATATTTATTTGAAATGTAGTGTTGAGGCGCCAAATGTTGAATACATAATCCGTCCAACCGCCATTTTAGTAGTTTTCCTTCGTTATTTTTATTATACCTATTACTTTCATTTTACCCTGCGTATATTTTCTCTGTGATCTATGAGATTTGGTGCCACAGATACCACGGTGTTTGTCCTTGGCTTCCGATCTTATCAGAGTTGGTCACACGTATACCTAGAAACTAATTTGAAGGACGTAAGGCACAGGCATTACAACATGTGTTGGTCAACAAAAAACATTATTAAGATTATGCATTTATCATGTGTGGTAAATGTATACTAGTTGTAAAAGCATGTGTGGAAAAGCGATATGCGTGCTAATGGTTTTGTGGTGACGATCACGCGTGCTTATGAACCGGGTTTGGGCGTGGTGGAGTCTAGGGTACCAGGCGGAGGGGCACGCAGCTGGACTCATACAATAATGAGGTAATATAGGATTTTTAAAACTTACAAAAACATTATTCCATAAATAACCTAGATTAAGTCTTCTGTTAGTATGTTTATTAAATACATGAATATATGTTTTAAAACAATTAAAAACATTTGCGTCTCTTTTGTACGGGGCACCTTAGATGACGTCACGCGGAAGCTTTGATGAGACGCACAATGTCAAAGCGTATTCGTCGCATATGCTGAGAATGATTAGCAGTACAAACTATGGAGTGATAACTCTCTCACTGTCAAATCAGAGCACAGGGCGCGCTATGACAATGGTTAGAAGTGGTCACTCATTGGAGATCCAATTCAGGTGTGTGGCTTATCCACAGTATAATAACGTTATTTTTTAACCTGGTTAAGTTTGAGATTTGCATGAAATACTATGCTATAGGCAGATATGGATGTTTTGGCAGCGCTTATGTCCATGAAGCTTGGTTATTACCATTTACATATAGGTGTCTGAGGGAGGGAAAAGAAGTCTATGTGAATGGCGAGGATTGCACAATAGTACCACATCACTCCTTAATTTGTAGACACATACAATTGCATGGCTCTTATATACAAGATGCGCCAGATTTGGACTGAGTTTTGAAATGTAGTCCGACACCTGCTTTCATAAGAACATTCCGTTTACTGGAAACAGGAGTTATTTACTTTGAAATAATGGAGATTGCTGTTCAATGTTAGCAGGCATCGCTTACATGATTACGGTAACTGAGCGTGTGGTTTGATAAAAAAAAAGTTGTTTTAACTCCTCTGCATGGGAAGCTGGATGTTTCCATCTGGCGGTCGATTTCGACCTTGAAAGCAGAATGAATCGTATAAGAGAGCTATGGTCTCAAAAAGAGGTCGCTCTTATATCTTGTACAGAAACATTTGTCCTTTATGTAGCAAACACCCGCACAGAAGTGCATGATTTATTAAATACAGACATGCTCTTGAATTTTGGGGAGTTAATTTAGAGTATCTTTAATGTGTCCTTGACTACGGGGTTACCTTACTTTTTTAAAGTTAGAAGCAGTGGCCTTGTGACTTCTGTAGAAAGTATATTTGGTGACTTTTTGGGATTTTTTCATTCGATTTTTTTCAGCATCTTTGGTGGACTGCGCTTAATACTCGCATTAGTTGCCGGTGTGCTTTTATTAATTGGTTTACATAAATATGGATGCACATCCTGCAGCAGACGATAATATGTCTCGCCTGTTGCTGCTCCGCAACCGAATGCTTAGTTACTATGGAGCGCTGCCTCTTGCAACGTTGAGTGCAGCTTATGAATTATCGTTTCGATTCTCCTATTTCACATGCGTTCAACCCGTGTTCCATTGCCTGAGCTGCGATTTCAACTGGGCCCTGGATTTGTGTCTCTGCAGTACGGTGTCTCCCAACGCGGATTATGGCCAGTTGATGAGCCCCTTAGTGGTTCATGACTTGCTCTGTTCTGGCAGCGGGATTATGGCTTTTTATGGAATAATGGGACGTTGGAATGTTTTTGCAGCGGCGCATGAATTCTTGGCACGCAGTTACATTGAAGATGACCCGAGTTTTCCTCCGATGGTGATAGAGGTTTCGGTCGTTGAGAAACATATATGTTCATTCCCACTATTGAATTGGATGGTTGAAATGTTTTCAGATGAGAACAATGACTTCCTGTTGGAGGCTGTTGCTACATACTGTGCTTGCACGCTGTTGGATTAAGACTCTTTGATTTTTCTACGCATTCTTATTATTTAGTTACTGCTTTCTATCAAAGCGCAAATAACTTTTTTGGGGAAATGTGAACTTGACTCTGCTTTTTAGGCTTGGACTCTGCGTTCCTAAATCACCCACGTTTATATCACGTACATTTATCAAGAAAGGGTGCCGTGGGGCTGAGCGTTGCACTCACACCCTGTTAAGTTAGTATGGGTTTATTAGAAGCTTACACGCTATTTTTGCTTTCCTGCTCTGCTTTGCACACAACACGTACTTGTGATATTGTTTAGATAAGGCTGAGTATTTTGCTTTATATGAGAATAATTTGGTATGCTAGATTTGTTAACTGCCTCGCTAGTTTTGTGTGTATAGTGAGAGCAAAGAACGAACCTCAAGGTTATCTTGAATACTGTTGTTATTCAGAATGATCCTCACACGTTCGAGCCATAATACATATGGAGCTGTGGCCACCTCTGATACTTGCACGTTTCATAATCCATTGTGGAGGCAAAGTTACACACAGTTGGAAAATATTCGTATCATGACAGTTTGTGGACCACTGAATGTGATCCACTACTGCTGAGTACCAGAGGTATGGGTCTGCCCATGTAATCCTATGAGACTTTCTATAGTTATAAACTAATCTGCTAGGTAGGGAGGGTGAAATGTAGGTATATTTTAAATTTGTTTACCTTTAGCATTATAGGATACTTTTCCCGTTTGTATTTCATAGAATAGTAACAATGCTGACAACCTTGTTTCTTATAATATGTTTGTTTGTATTTTCTAAGGTACTTTGGATGAGATTATGGCGTTAGAAGTAAACATTTAAAAGTTGCAAGTGTCTTTATTTACATCTTGTTTTTGACTTGTTATTTACACAGGAACTCTTCCAATCTCTCACTCTCACATATAATCATTATATACATCAATACTCACATATTCTAGATTAAAACATATGTAATTACTCATGAAGATACTATTGAGACAGTCATTCACTCACAAACACAGCCATACACAAACTCATCCACCCATACAGTCTTGCACACATGCTGTCTTCAAAACACATACAAATAGTGATTCACTCATTCATGCATCTATGCGCTAAGTAATATCCCCCACCGTACCATACAGACACTCATACTGATACTCAAAAAAACATCTAATAACCCATATACACACTCGTATAGCTACTCATCAACCCATTCAGTCACTTATACACAAAGTGATCGACTGATAGAGATATGGACATGTTTAAATATTACTCACTAACCAATGTATTTGATAAGATACACTTCATCAATTAGTTATACAAACAATTTTACACAAACAAAATCATCCATTTAGACACTTATATACCCATTTATTCTTCCATCGACCTTGCGATACACATATTTAAAGCATATTTAAATTTCAGAAAAAAACATTCACGTGATGATGTCATCAGTGAGGTCATCAGTGATGTCACTGACCATGTCATGAGTGATGTAATATGTGACGTCTTCAGCAGTGCATTGCGCGCGCGTGAGTTATAGTTAGCTGAACTCACTATAACGGGGGAATTTTCAATGGTTTTGTTTGAGAGAAATGTCCATCTAACTATAACATGGGTGAAACCTATGTTTTTTTCAGTGAATTTCTAAGGTTTTTTAAATACTAATTCCTAACTATAATCAATCGATCAATCAATCAAGAGTATTTGTAAAGCGTGCTACTCACCCGCTAGGGCAGAGGTCTTCAAACTTTTGAAGGTTGAGCCCCCCCAGCTGAATTTTTGTAAATGTCGGGCCCCCCACCACCTGACAGAAATTTCTGGAATCTGGTACACTACATAATTGACCGCCACCCGCATATCCCTGGCCATATCCGGCAAATAATGTTCAAAACAATGAGTGTTTCCTCCTTCTCCCTGAATTCCCTCACTACCACTCACCAACAATGCACCTCATCTCTCTATAGCACCTTTCGGGTAAACATATAATTTTTTTTATAGTGCTACTCATAGTTTCATCATACTCAGGGGCATATGTACAAGCACCTATAGACACCACACCGTCACTTTTTACGACGTTGTGGTGGTGATAGGGGCATTGCAGAGTTCAGCCACTTAACTTGGCTTAACGCTGCCTTGTAAATACGGCCCTCTTTCATACTATGCTTAGCGTGAAATGGTGGGCAGTGGGTGTTGCAGTGGGCGTTCCACTGCAACAGGCACTGATTTTGATGTTGCGCCCTATTTACAAGGGCAGCGTAAAAGTGAGGCAGCGTTAAAATTAAGAACAGGGAAAACCTGGTCTTAAGCTGGTGAAAGTAGGAGAAATGCATTATTTCTCCTCATTTTTCATTCATCCATGTGTGCTGCCTTGTGCAGCACACATGGAAAAAGCAAAATGCCTTGTATTTGTACTCTTTAAAAAAAAAATCCATTTTGTGATTTCTGTGTGTGCTGCATTAAGCAGCACACATGGAAGTGAGACAAATGTTTATGTACAGGAAGGTCCCCCTCCTGAACATAAACAATATTTTCCCTGCACCCAGACACCCTTGAACTATGGTGCAATGGTGTCTGCGTTGGCACTACACTGCTAAGGGGAAACGCAAGGCTGCACCATATTGTTGTAAATATGGTGCAGCCTTCCGTTTCTGAAGTGGCGGAGAAGGCTTTAACCCATGACTGCTAAACGCCTCACTTCGCAACTTCCTTGAACATATGCCCCTCAGTTCTTTGATCTGCATGGTACACCTTCTTTGTAGCAGGCACATTAACCCTCTGTGTTGTGAGAGTGGCAGGAGTGCTCATGTGAGTGCACTGTGAGGTATGCGACAGTGTGAGAGTAGGATAAGTGCAGTGACGGCAGGGGGAGGTGACCATATGAATTTGGGTGTGCATGTTCGTGCAGAGTGGGACTAATGAATGCATGGTTAGTGATGGGCTTGCTTAAGTGAGATTGCAGATTGAACAGTGAGGGGGATAGGTGAGTGAAGTGTCACATGAGTGCAGGGTGGGTAGTGTGCTTGTTTGGCTGCAGGTTGAGGTACAGGGAAATCCGCGGAAGTGCATTGTGAGAGCAGCGTGATCACTGAGTGCAGGGTGAATGGTGTGAGTGCATGGGGTCAGTATGAGGGAATTGTTATCGCTGTGAGTGCAGGGTGAGCATGAAAGTGAAGGGCGAGAATGAGGAGCAAGTTGTCTGAATGCAGGGTACATTCCCAGACACTTGCAGTAAATAGTTGCAAAATAGTTGCTTTCAGTTTTAGAAGAGGGGGCTCCTTGCCTTACACTGCAGCTAAAGCATTTCAGCTGTAGGAATTAACCAGGATAGCCCCCCCCCAACATAGCTGCCAAGGTTTCAGATTGCTATGTGTGACATTTTCTTAATTTCAGTGTAATTATGAGTGACATTTCAAGGACTATGAGTGACAATTTCTTGCAGGCAAACTCAAGCAGTGAAGACGAGGGAAACATACATATCAGAAATGACACCCATGTGAGCAACAAGGAACTCTAAGACGAGTCACATCATAAACCACAAGCTGTATTACTGAGCGGTGCACCCCGGTCCTGAATACTGCCCACTGCCTGCCAAGCCCCGCTGGTGGCCCCATCACACCAGTTGCAGCCTGTCACACAGAGCTACCCGGCATGCTCTTCTGACTCTGTTGCTTTGCACGCTGAAAAGTTACGTTGGCAAGCAGCACAGTGGCTCTCACAGTCACCTGACCCAGAACAGGTTAGTGCAAGCAACTACTAACACAGCTTACTGTCAGTGGGAAGACAGACTGCTATGTAATGTACAGTTCTCAGCTGTTAAAGGGCAGACAGGCGGCAGCTCTGAAGATGATCATGACTGAGGCACAAGAAAAAAAAAATAACTGTCAGGGGTGTTGCCAAGCAGGCCTGCGCAAATTAAATAAAACAAGAAAAATAAAGATGCGCAGTGAAATTCGTCCCAAACCTGAAACCTGCACTCCATGCAAACTTCTCAGGAAAGATCTGCTCAACGAGTCCCTAGGAGGCCTCTGCAACACGTTATGAGATTACTTGCATTTTGATGTGAAACAGAGCCCGCACGCTGCAGAGATGAACAGAGGCCCCTGCACACATTTGTTTTCAGATATATAAGCAGCTCTATCCCCTCTCCAACCATATGGTTCACCTTTGTCTTCAGAAGGGCAGTTTAAACCCTTTATCAGTGCTGCACCCTCCCACAATAATTATGTTTCATTTACACCTGTGCTTAGTCCCTTTACAGCGGATTACATGGCTGAAAGAGAAATATCGTATTGTTAATGAGGCTTTAATAGTTTTCACCCCTTCTTCGGGCCCCTGCAGCTTCACTCTGCCGTCTGTTTCTTTAATCAGCGGAGGACAAAGGTGAGATTTACGGCGGACTACGCGCCCCCCCCTGAGACGGTGGTGCGCCCCCCCAGGCGGGTGCGCCCCACAGATTGAAGAACTCTGCGCTAGGGTCTCAAGGCGCTGGGGGGGGGGCTGCTACTGCTCAAAAAGCCAGGTCTTGAGTTGCTTCCTGAAGGAGAGATGGTCCTGGGTGAGTCGTAGGTGGGTGGGGAGGGTGTTCCAGGTCTTGGCCGCCAGGTAGGTGAAGGATCTTCCTCCGGTGGTGGTTCTGCGGATCCGTGGGACGGTGGCGAGGGCGAGGCTTGCGGAGCGGAGCTGGCGGGTTGGCGTGTAGAACGTGAGGCGGTTGTTGAGGTATTCAGGGCCCAAGTCGTGGAGAGCCTTGTCTGCGTGGGTGAGGAGTCTGAACGTGATCCTTTTGCTGACGGGGAGCCATGCAAGTCCCTCAGGTGGGCGGAGATGTGGCTGTGTCGGGGGTTGTCCAAGACGAGTCATGCTGAGGCGTTCTGGATGCGCTTTTGTAGTTTGGCGGTGGTCCCAGCATAGAGGACGTTCCCGTAGTCCAGACGGCTGGTGACGAGGGCCTGGGTGACCGTTTTCTGGTTCCAGTGGGGATCCAGCGGAAGATCTTACGGAGCATGCGGAGAGTGTTAAAGCAGGAGGAGGTAACGGTGTTAACTTGCTTGGCCATCGTGAGGGAGGAGTCAAGGATGAAGCCTAGGTTGCGTGTGCGGTCCATGGGCTTGGGTGGTGGGCCCAGAGCAGGGGGCCACCAGGAGTCGTCCCAGGCAGAGATAGATGGGCCGAGGATGAGGACTTCCGTCTTGTCTGAGTTCAGTTTCAGGCAGCTGAGCTTCATCCAGTCTGCAATGTCTTTCATTCCGTCCTGGAAGCTGGCTCTGGCGGAGGTGGGGTCGTTGGTTAGGGAGAGGATCAGTTGGGTATCGTCTGGTAGGAGAGTATGTTGAGGTTGTGCTCGCGTGCGATGGCTGCGAGGGGGCTCATGTAGATGTTGAAGAGGGTGGGGCTGAGCGAGGAGCCTTGAGGTACTCCGCAGATGATCTTTGTTTGTCTATATAAAGGGGATGATTCTTTAGAGGGGAACAGGGGCTTGAATAAAGTAAACTAGTATTTCAAAGAGAGATACCCCTGACACCATAGATTACACAATTGACTTACTTACAGAGGTCCTTTTTATTGACTCTGTGTATTCAAAGTCTATTTTTCTACTTTTTTGTGTGCATATTTTTTTATATCACACACCAATTATTCATTTTATATATAATACATATGAAGGAGTTGTTGATGATGTCCCGAAGTTTGGGTGCGATGATGGAGTCGGCTTTGTTGAAGATGTGGTGTGGGCAGGGATCGGCTGGGGAGCCCGAGTGGATGGTGTTTATCGTGTGGGTGGTACCTTCCGTGCTGACCTGAGTCCAGGCGCACATGATTGTGGTGGGGGGGTGTAGGTTCGGTGGTGGGGTACGTGTTCTGAGCACCGAAGCTGTCGTGTATGTCGACGATCTTACCGTGAAAAAAGGTGGACAGAGAGTTGCAGAGGTCTTGAGAAGGCGTGATGTCGTTGTTGCTGGCGTTGGGGTTGGAGAGCTCTTTTACGGCGTTGAAGAGTTCCTTGCTGTTGTGGGTGTTGTTGTCTAGTCGTTCTCTGAAGGATGACCTTATGGTGGAGCGGATCAGCTGGTGGTGTTTGCAGGTGGCGTTCTTGAGGGCTGTCATGTTGTCTGTTGACTGGTTGTGGCGCCAGGCTTTCTCGAGGTCACGGCAGGATTTCTTAGAGTCTTTGAGATCGTTGGTGACCACGCGGCTTTCTTGCTGTTGAGGTTGCTGGGAGGGTTTTTCAGTGGAGCAAGGGTGTCGGCGCAGTCGGTGATCAACTGTGTGAGGTTACAGGCTCCTTCGTTGGGGTCCATGGTGTTGGTGGGAGGGTTTAGGCGCAAGGAGGTGGTGAGTTGGTCGGTGATGATCTTGCTCAAGCATCTTCAGGGGGGGTTGTTGAGGGCGGTGGTGGGTCGTTGTTTTTCTGAAGTTGAAGTGTACGCAGCTATGGTCAGTCCAGTGGAGCTCGGTGATGTGGCTGAAGGAGATGTGGTTGCTGGAGGAGAAGACAGGGTTGAGCCCTTGGCCGGCGTAATGGGTGGGGGTGTTGACCAGTTGCTTGAATCCGAGGTTGGCGAGGTTGTCTAGTAGGGCGGTGGTGTTGTTGTCCTGGTCGTTCTCCAGGTGAAAATTGAGGTCTCCTAGGAGGATGTAGTAGGGGAGGCGAGGGCGAGTGGGCTGATGAAGTCTGCGATGGCCTTGCTGAAGTGTGAGCGTGGTCACGGGGGTCTGTAGATGAGGGTTCCTCTGAGGGTGGTCTTGGGGTTGGTGTGAATCTGGAAGTGCAGATGCTCTGAGGTGGCGAGGGTGTCGTCGTGTTGGTCGTGATGCGGATAGTGTTTCTGTGGGCGATGGCGATGCCTCTTCTGGTCTGGTTGACGCGGTCCCTCCGGATGATCTTGTAGGCGTCCGGGATGGCAATGTCGATGTCGAGGGCTGAGGAGGCTTTCATCCAGGTTTCTGTGAAGAAGGCGATGTCTGGTGCCGTTTTGTGCAGGAGGTCTCATAGTTCGACGGCGTGCCTGTGGATGGAGTGGGTGTTGAGCAGGATGCACTTGAGGTGGTTGTTGTTGACGCCTGTTTTGGTTGGCGCGGTGCAGGACCGAGTGCAGGTGAAGTAGCAGGCGTGGCAGGTGAAGGCTCCGTGGGTGCGTTTCGGGGTGGCTTGGTATCAGGCTGGATGTCGGTCGGTGTTGAGTGCGTGGAGGGTGGCGGCGTCGTGGCTCAGTCGGGTTGGCTGGCTGTGGCAGGGTCCACGGGTTCTGGCGCTGGGCGCGGTCCAGGCGCGGACGGGCATAGACGGGCTTGCTTTTGGCGCACCTTTGGCGCGCAATCGGCATGCCTGCTGCGCGTGCCTGCTGCGTGTACGCGCAGTCCCCGCCATTTATGGCCTTGTGGGAGGGAGGAGCAGTTGGGAGGTGGGAGCGGGGCGGTGAATGGGGAGCGGGAGACAGGAGAAGGGGACGGGGCCGCAGGGAAGCAGCAACATGGAGCAGAGGGGGGGTTGGAAAGAGCGGGAAAGCGGAGCGGGGGAGAGCGAGGGCAAGCCTGAAGAGCGAGAGCAAGCCTGGGCAAGCCTGGGGAGCGAGGGCAAGTGTGGAGAGCAGGGGCCCTAAGGAGAGGCGGCAGCAAGCGGGCCAAGCAGGCAGCGGCAGAAGAATCGGGGGCCGTGCGGTAGTAGAGTGACCGGGTCAAGGGTCACTCTATAACTCATAACGTGGCTGAAAAGTATGTTTTTTCAGTGAATATATTATATATATATATATATATATATATATATATATATATATATATATATATATATATATATATATATATATGTGTGTGTGTGTGTGCACGTAAAATGGGAAGAATACGTAGTAGCATCCTAACATCTGAGTACGTGTCTGCCTCTGTCATGCTACACGGATACTGGTAGGATGCAGGGGGCACCGTCTCCGAGCTCGCCGCACGCTCTCCGCAGTGAGCACTCCCTCCTTCCCACACCGGTGCATGCCGCAGCCGGAGACATGCTCACCTTCTTCCTCGTGTCCGGGGGCTCAATTTGGCTGCCAGGGATGGTGTTTCCGAGCTCGCGGCCCGCTCTCTGCTGTGAGCCCTCCCTCCTTCCCACACTGGTGCATGCCGCAGCCGGAGACATGCACACCTTCTTCCTTGTGTCCAGGGCCTTCATTTGTCTGCTGATGGGTGAGTTTGCCGTCGCGGCGCGTCTTGCTATTTCTAAGTGTTCCCGGATGTTTGGAGGATAATTATGAGATAAGAGCGGCGAGTGGTCGTGTGGATTTATGCGCAGCATCTCGTGTGCAGAGGGATATTTTTTAAATGACCGTAGGAAAATGTGTTCAGCAATTCAGCATATTCCACTGCAGCACAGCATCCATAGCCTCGCCGGGGAAGCAAAGCTGTGTTGCACATTCACGAATTCCCAATCTCTCTAGTGGTTTGCAACTGTGGTAGAAGAGAGGCATTTACACACATAAGAGGCAGAGCAAAGTATGTGCACGCGTCCCCCCACTCGTGTATATTAGATACGGCACTGCAGCAGTTCACTTTATTTTATTGATGTGTATCTAGTAAGTCACAGATGATTATTTTTCTGGACATTGTTTTTGCTGTTAATAATTTATAAATAATGGACGTGTATAGCCCTGAAAACCAGCGTCACCGAATTCCAAATACAGTGTCCTGCAATGGCAGGAGGACATGAATCCCAAATTACTAAATCGTTCAGTCACGAGAAGAAGCACCTTATGTACCCGGTGTGCTCCACTCCCCTTGGCGATGCGCTGTTTCTGCTGCCAGGGAAATTGGAGAATAACTTTCACATACACGTAGGTCTCTCACTGTCTGTGATGACCCTAACCATAGGGAAACTACATGGCTGGCCTTGGAACTGGGGAACCCGGTTTAAGTGCCGGCCTCGACTGAACATCCTGGGATTCAGGGCACATCACTTAACCTCTCTATGCCTAAAACATGTGCGTAATGTAATCTGATTCTCACGCAAAACACTCTAATCCCCTCAGGCCAATTCTCGCTACATAAAACTGGAAAAAATGAATAAAATAATACTTGTTCATCAAACCATATGGAGTGAATTCAACATATAAAACTGGAAAAAATAAATAAAATAATGCTAATTCATCAAACCATATAGAGTGAATTCAACATCTCCACATTTTGCATATCTTTAACACAATTTCAGTGTGACAGTCAGTCACCCACTCTGATCATATTTTTTTCTCCGAAAGTGACCTTGTTGCATGTGCTGCTGTTGGTCATCTACTTGGGAGCAGGGAATCGAGAATGTTATCTTATTAAGGTGTACTTGACATTACAATGCCATTAATTTGTGACCTCTGCATCATTTTCCCCACTGGTTTGGTGGCTGGTGCACTCAACAGCATTACCAGGTTGCCAGCTATTAGGCCTCAGAATTAGTAGCGCCCTGTTCTATGGCATACTTCGCCGCTGGATCTAGGGCTGTGCACACAGGCCTTGAAGTTACACTAGAGCTGGAAATGGACCAGGACAATGTCAGGGATGTTGTTGTGTCCCAGGATCCTCGCAGGCCTCTGGCGCTATCTAGCCTTGTAAATCGAAACATCACTTAATTTCAGTGCAGACAGCGTGACAAGAACTGCTGTACCTTGTTTGATTAATTTGGTTGTATTCTTTATTTCTTGAGGTTTTTGATTGCACGGCCTACCTACCACTTTGGTACCAAAAGAGCTCAGAAAAATACATCGAATAACGTTTGTTTGCTTAGGATAAATATCTAAAATCAAATATCCATGATATTGTAATCTTTACCCTTCCCAAGTTTTAATAATTCATATAAAGTTTTGAGACTTGTGAACTTCGTCTTTTATCTGTAAAAAGACATGCACTCTAGCCTCAGGTTTCAGGATTCTGCAGACAGGTACAGAGTCAGGTATACAAACAGAAGGAAAAGGAGGTGGTTAGTTAAATAAGGCAACGATGGAGGAGGGTGAGGAGGAGTAAGAAGGGAGCCAAATACAGTATTGTGTCGTACTGCAGCATTTCTCTTGCACTTACTACCTTTGTGTGAAGCGCTGAAGCACTCGCCAAATGGGTAGTACACTACACCATGTAGGGTGTGTGGTTGGAGGGATGATGTCTTTGCTTTGATCCTATGTTGGAAGTCTTTTCATATGCGTAATGACCACTTAGGTGCAGTTGTCATGTTATGGGACGCAGTATGTAGTGGTGTGGTGGAGCATGAAGTGTGAGACAGACGCACAGTTTTAGATTTTCATTACGCTGCAAAGTTTTAACAGCGCTGCTGGTCCCTTTATGATGTTCCTTATGATATAGACTGCTTAGCTGGTTGTTGCACTGGGTTGTCCAATCTGAGATTTTGTGTTTAGTTGTGGTCCTGAACTTGCATGGTTGGAGGGAGAGAGAAGTATAACGATCTGTTAGGATGGGCATTTTTTATTTTTATTATCATCCCACATCCAAGTGTCTTTGTGAAATGTAATGAAAAGGACACAATATATATATAAATAAATGTCAAAAAGTCCAAAATGAAAATAACAGGCACTCTGGAGCCACACACTGGATGCAAAATTCACTTTTTTATTCAATGGAAATGTTTGCAGGAGGCAAGATTGCGGCCGCTGCAGTGGCTGTGAGAGGCTTGTGAGCTGCTCCCCCGTTAAGGAACCCACCCGTGATTTCTTTCTTACCTGCAGCCCTCAGGGGGTCTGTGCGATGCAGTGGTAATGCTCTGGCGGTACCTTTCTAGATCCGGTCCCGGTGTTCGCTCCCCGCTGTGTATTAAAAACGCTCTCGTCTGGCAGCGTTATACTGTCATTGCTCAGTGACGTCTCGGTGGTTGTCGAGGCTTCATCAGCGGCAGCTGTGCTGGTGTTGTCGGCGTCAGTGTTAGCGGCACCAGGATTAACGATGTCGGTGGTGGAAGCAGCAGAGTCCTATCAGTTTCCTCTGCCCCTAGGAGACGGCTTGGAATGGCTCAGAAGTGGAGTGGGAGGGGTGCAAAGACCCGAGGGGCGACAGCCGCAACAGAAGCAGATCCGTTGATCGTGGTGGCAGCAAATACCGCGGCGGCAGCTGCTCCTCCTCAGACTGGGGATGGAGCAGGATGGCAGAACAGAAGCCGCTATGCTGATCATGCTTGGGATCGTGAACGTCAGAAGGCTGAGCTGGAGACGGTGGTGGATACTGCGCTACAGAACAGTGGAGGGCAGCAGCATGGTATCCCCCTGAAGGAGCAAATTGTTCTTGCTATTTTTAAAAAGAAACCTGCATTAAGAGGTAAACTGGAGGAGTTATTGGATAATCAGCCTACAGCTCAGGTGTTGGGAGAGCCAGGTTGCAACAGTGTTTCACCAGTAGCTGTTGGAGAAGAGAGTGCCGTGAATAGAACAGTGGATTTGAGTAATGCTAGGAGCAATGCTACTGTATCAATAAACAGCTTTGTGAGCAGTCAAGAGAGGGTGGTGGGAGTTGACTCTGGCATGCATGGGAGCTCAAACTTGATTCCTGGGACTAGACTGTTAGAGGCAGTGGTGGTTCCGCAGAACTTACCGAACCTACAGAATCCTGGGAACCCTGTAGCGGATATGTTGAATGATGCAGAGTCTGCCGGCTCTGGTGGGAAGTTTTAGTCTATGTCCCATCTCTCAAACTTTTCAGAGAATGCAAGTGCGGAGGGTGATTGGGCAGATGAAAATGATTCTCAGCAAGAGGATGATGATCCAAGTTCTGAGCTCTCGGTGAATCAAGAGACAGTCCAAAAGATACAAGATCCTGGTAATCTTCTCTTAAAAGAGATTCCAATCCCTGCTGGCCAGCTTATATGGGACCATTCACCTTCATCTCATCCTGATGGGGAAGATGCCGGTTCTAGCTCTGGCTTAAAGTTTGATGGTGAAATCACGCTTAAGAAATGTAACATGCCTTTATCAGTGCTTTCAATAGGTGTAATGAACATAGTGATACAGCTGCTTTTAAAAGGGATCCAAAGGGCGCTCCAATTAGCGGCTTACTTAAAGACATCAAGAGAGCACTACGCCATCCTACTGCAGAATACAATTGTTTTGGCTGCCATCTTACATGTCACATTGCAATGTTTATCAAATAGTAGTACTGGCGTTTTTCATGATAATGGATTTTTATATACACCAATAAAAGTTCAGCCTTTAACAGGCATGTAACAAAAAAGGTCCAAGTACATTATCAAAGTTTCACAAGTATCTGACTCAAATACCCCAGTCTTCTCTAAAATAAATACACTCTGAATGAGCTGTCCTTCGCCCCCCCCTCAGGAACAGTCACTTGTTGTAAACAGGTCATTGCACTCTTTCAAGCTCACCCAGACCAGCCACTTAACATGTCTCTTCACAGGTGATTAGTTATTTGGAAAATGTGCCCCTCACCACAGCCGCAGATACGATGTCACAGACTTTTAATGACACATCTCCGTAGAGTCAGTTCAATGCCTGTACAACCCTCTGATTCGATAATCTCCGACATTTAAGTTGACGGACAATGTTCTTTCATCCAACTGCGGTGTTTCTGGCAGTATTAACTATTAAATCTGTTTAACGATTCCACCAATTACTGCAAAATACTTGTTGGGTGGGCGCTTCCATTTGTGAGGATGGACTCACAGCACGTGTCAAAAACTCCAAAAGGAAAATAACCGTCACTCATGGGCACGGACTAGATCCTGAAATGCACTTTCAGCAGACTCGTTTCGATGACATGCTTTTATCAATGCTGTAAATAGGTGTAAAGAACATGGTTTGATGCAGCTGCTTTTAAAAGGTATCCTAAGGGTGCTCCCATTGGAGGGTTACATAAGGACATCAAAAAAGGACTACACCATCCTAGTGCAGAGTGCAATTGTTTTGGCCGCCATCTTACATGTATCATTTTGATGGGTATCAAATAGCAGTACCGGCATTTGTTGCTATGATGGATTTCCATATCCACCAATAAAAGTTCAGCCTAGAATAGGCATATAACAAAAACGTCTAAGTATGTTATCCAAGTTTCACAAGAATTTGGCTCAAATACCCCAGTCTTCTCTAAAATAATGAAGCTCTGATTGAGATGTCCTTTGTCCCCCTCAGGAACAGTAACTTGCTGTAAACAGGGCACTGCGCTCTTTCCAGCTCATCTAGACCAGCCACTTAACATGTTGCTTCTCTGATAATTAGTTATTTAGAAATGTGCCCCTCACCACAGCCACAGATACAATTTCACAGACTTTTAATGCACAGCTCGATGAATATATATGGTCCACAGTAATACCAAGACCATATTATGCAGTGGTCAACACCAAATGATAACTTATACCTCTTAAATTTACATACAACATACCTACTATGAGGGTTGTGCATCATCACCACTATACAGCCAATAAACAAACATTAACAAATGAACAGGCATTAAATTACTGAAGAGATCTGTCACACAGCAAAACCGAATATATATATATTTATATCAAAACAATACCCTTTCAAACTTAGACTGATGAATACATTATGCAAAAAAGAAACAGAGAACTCTGGCTAGTTCTCAAGTTTAGGTGGAAAGCAGCTCCAGGATCATCAACACCAACAACACTCTAAATTTGCTCACATCAAATGTCTGTTTTTCTATCAAAGTCTTTAAGCGTAGGATTAGTGAAGTCATCCACGCTGAGATGGAAAGGGACTGTCTTCCGCCATTTCTACAGCAGCATTTTTAAGCATAGGACAAGCACAGTGCTATCTATGCAGAGCTGTAAAATGACAAAAGCATTTTACCACTCTAGGTACAGTATTACAGCTTTTTACCAATTCAAAACTGTACTAATCATACGCTTAAAGATTTTGATAGAAAAGCAGACATTAGAGGTGAGCAAATTTAGAGTGTTGCTGGTGTTGAGGGTGCTCTATACTGGATCTGCTTTCCACCTAAACTTGAGAACTACCCAGAGTTCTCTGATTCTTTAGTGTGTGTGTGTGTGTGTGTGTATAAATATATAGTGAGGTGTGAGCAGACATACTTGTTTGGGAGTGGAGCTGGCGTTGCCCTATGACAACGAAGCAGGACTTACATCAAGCGGTGCAGTTAAACCTCCTGGACACTGTTTTTGGCGCTGAAGAAGGCCGACTGGCCGAAATGCATTCGCCACATTAAAGTGTTTCCTTGGTTCTCCCCTGTGTGGCCTCTGCTCTGTCCGTGAGGAGGGGATTCTTGTGGTATAATATATATATATATTACCTACTGGCGGTCGCCAGTAGGTATATATAGTTAGGATTTTTTCTCTGTGGGATTTTTGAAAATTCTATGTCTAATAACTTTGGCGTTTGTGGACAGAATTGGCTGAAATTTTCAGGAAAATGGAACATTTTGTTTCTGAGCAGCCCCTGACAATTTGGGGGGGTTTCATCAAGGGGGGGCCGAGAAAAAAGGGGGGGTCCCAAAACGCGTTTTTCCCATGTTAATTTCCATAGGGCGGTTGGCCTCACTTTTAGCTCGAACGGCTGAATGGATTTGCACGAAACTTGGCAAAATTGTAGGGACTGTTAGCCCGATGTGCCTTTGCTAGGTCTCAATATATGTGCTCCAGTGGATTTTGAGTAATTTAGGTTCAAAAAAAGATATATATCTGGGCGGAGCCTAACCACACATCTGATCTGATTGGCTGTCAGCACTTCATCCAAGAAGTGTTGGCAGCCATCTTGGGACCAATATACATGATAGCACCTCATTAACCTCTTAAGTGCTGCTGACGGCCAACGGTCGTCACGAGCGCTACCTCCCCAGTGCTGCGCACGACCATTGGACGTCCATTCAGCACTAGTTCCAATGGACAGCGCAGCACTGGGGAGGGATATTTGCTAAGCAGCTAAGGTGTTAAAAAGCATTGTAGTTAATAGAGGGTTTTAGGACTTTAGTTACATTATAAATCATTTGTTGATGGTACCATACTCGTTTTAGGAATTGTGGTGGGTTCTAAGGTGATTTTACCATGTGAAAAAACCTTCTGCTGTGATATCATGAATATTGTTTGAAAGAAAACTAATATCTCATGATTTTCCCACAGTGGTTTGGAAGGGGATCTATAAGCTAAACTGAAAGCATATTTTCTGTAAATTCACATTATCTTTCTCAGTCATGTGAAAATGAAGTCTGACATTCTCAGTAAAACATGTACATCCAACAAGGACAGAGACTGTCAGTTGATTCCTTTGTGTTCTACTGCAGCCTCCTAGAGTGTTCTAAAGAACAACTAGAGCGCTAACAGTCCTACTTATTACAAAGGTATGGCACACCTGAAGCCATCTTGATTGGAATAAAGTGGTAACTCTTAAAACATTTAATTTAAAAAGAAACAACATGAGGGGGTATATTTTGCCATAGAAAGTATGATTAGTGCTGCAGAATGAAAAATTAGGGCACATTTTGAGTGACTTCTCAAATCCTTTTCTATTTCATTAAAACATTCTGACATGCAGTCTCCCAAAATGGCCACCAGAGACAAAAGAGCCCAAATGTAGCCCAAATATCACCCAGATGTAGCCCAAGTATAGCCCAATGACAGAATGTCCCAGAGTGTTCTAAAGAACAACTAGATCGCTAACAGTCCTACTTATTACAAAGGTATGGCACACCTGAAGCCATCTTGATTGGAATAAAGTGGTAACTCTTAAAACATTTAATTTAAAAAGAAACAACATGAGGGGGTATATTTTGCCATAGAAAGTATGATTAGTGCTGCAGAATGAAAAATTAGGGCACATTTTGAGTGACTTCTCAAATCCTTTTCTATTTCATTAAAACATTCTGACATGCAGTCTCCCAAAATGGCCACCAGAGACAAAAGAGCCCAAATGTAGCCCAAATATCACCCAGATGTAGCCCAAGTATAGCCCAATGACAGAATGTCCCAGAGTGTTCTAAAGAACAACTAGAGCGCTAACAGTCTTACTTATGACAAAAGTATGGCACACCAGAAGCCATCTTGATTGGAATGAAGTGGTAAGTCTGAAAACACTCAATTTAAAAAAGGAACAACATGAGGGGGTTAATTTTGCCATAGAAAGTATGATTAGTGCTTCAGAAAGAAAAATTAGGGATCATTTTGAGTGACTTCTCAAATCCTCTTCTATTTCATTAAAAAAATTGTGACATGCAGACTGAAACATGCACTTTGAATACCAGCAGCAGACGTCCCTGGTGAGCAGTAGCTTTACTACAGTGATCTAATGTGCAACTAGAGTGCTAACATTCAGAATTTATGGCAAATGTGTGACACATCTGAATGCCTTCTTGATGGAACCAAAGTAAACAAGCATTGAAAATGCAATAGATCTCGCCCTCGTTTAAGTTAAAGCCATTCTGTTTGTAATGAGGTGGCTTTTTAGCTTTGCTTTTATTAGTGTTTTTTCAACTTTCATGTAAATAACATGCATCTGTATGCATATAAGTATATGTATGCATGCATTTATGTTTGTATTTATATAGATATACAGATGATATATGTTTATATATGTATGTATATATATATATATATATTCACTGAAAAAAACATAGGCTATAGACCATATATAGTTAGGAATTAGCATTTACAAAACCTTGAAAATTCACTGAAAAAACCATAGGTTATAGACCATATATAGTTAGGAATTAGCATTTACAAAACCTTGAAAATTCTATGAAAAAACCATAGGTTATAGACCATATATAGTTAGGAATTCGCATTTACAAAACCTTATTTTACTCACACAAAACCATAGAAATTCCATATATAGTTAGTTGCACTAACTATATATCGCGCACCCGCAATCCACTGCTGATGATGTCACATATTACATCATTCATGACATGGTCAGTGACATCACTGATGACATCACTGATGACATCTCAAATGACATCACTGATGACATCACTGATGACATCACTGATGACAACATCCAGTGACTGTATGTTTCTGTAAAGTTAAAATATGTCTTACATATTGAAGAATGAGTTGATGTATAAGTGTCTGGATGAAGGATTTAGTAGGTGCATGACTGACTGTATGAGTGAGTGATTAAATGTGTCTCACTGAGTGCATGGGTTAGTGACTAAACTGTTTTAATTTGTTCATCATTATGTCTGTTGTTCTGTAAACTGTTGCATGTGTTGATAAGTAGCTATATGAGTAACTATATGGGTTATTGATTGGTTGCCCAAGTATTTGTATGGGAGACTGAGTGTGTGTGTGGGTGGCTGGGAGGTGTATGACTCTGTGCATAGATGTGTGAGCAGTTGATTCACTAGATGTATGGTTTCAAAAGTGCATGTGGAAACAGCTGTATGGGCGGTTGACTGTGTGCACGAGTGTATTGGTGAGTGAATGGATATCTCAGTGCTACATGTCAAAGTAAGTACATATGTAAAACACAGTACATGTGAGAGTTGACATATATAAACAACTGTGCATAAGAGCCAGTGAATGTGTGAGTGGCTGTATGGATCATTGTGAACTTGTATCAGGGATTGTATAAGAGAGTAAATATGTGTTAGTATATGTTTGAATAAGTAGAATTTGTATAACTGTATAGTTGAGGAAATGGAGGTGTGATTGATTCTTTGCATGACTGACTAGGTGTGTGAGTAACTCCATGGATGAGTGACAGTCTGTGAGTGTCTGTTTACACTGATTGTATCTAAGGTTATATTAGAGTCTGAAGAGGTTCATCGTATTATCACATGAATGATATCATCAGTGATGTGATCAGTAATGTCAAATGAGATGTCATCAGTGATGTCATCAGTGATGTCATTTGAGATGTCATCAGTGATGTCACTGACCATGTCATGAATGATGTAATATGTGACATCATCAGCAGTGGATTGCGGGTGCGCGATATATAGTTAGTGCAACTAACTATATATGGAATTTCAATGGTTTTGTGTGAGTAAAATAAGGTTTTGTAAATGCGAATTCCTAACTATATATGGTCTATAACCTATGGTTTTTTCAGTGAATATATATATATATATATATATATATATATATATATATATATATATATATATATATAAAAACGAAAAATATATAATGTTATTTAATGAAAAAAATATTTATAAACAATTAAAAAACTGTAGAAAATCAGTACAAAAAATAGGTATAACTACTATTCCACTTAAAAATTTGCATTTAAGAAACCTTTGAAATTCACTGAAAAAATCATAGCTTTCAAAGACGTTATAGTTAGAAATTAGCATTTAAAAAAGCTTTGAAACTCGCTGAAAAAACCATAGGTTTCAGAAACACTATAGTTAGATATTAGCATTTAAAAAACCTTAGAAATTCACAGAAAAAAACATAGGTTTCAGGGGTGTTATAGTTAGCTGGACATTTCCTCGTACAAAGCCATAGAAATTCCTCTGTTACAGTTAGTTCTGCTAACTATAACTCACGCGCCTGCAATACACTGCTGATGATGTCACATATTACATCATTAATGGCATGGTAAGTGACATCACTGATGACATCTCAAATGACATCACAGATGACATCATCCAGTGAATGTGGTATAGTTTGAAATTTAAATATGTATTATATATATATATATATATATAAACCAATCTGTTTTGAAGATTGAGTGGATACATAACTGTCTGGATGGAGGATTTAGTAGCTGTCAACTGTCTGTTTAAGTGAGTAATTAAAAGTGTCACACTTAATACATGGATTAGTAACTAAACTATGTGAATGTGTGCATCACTGTCTCTGTTGGTGTATAACATGCTGCATTAGTTGGTCAATAAGTGAATGAGTGTGTATATTAGGTATTGATTAGTTGGGGGAGTATTTGTATGGGACACTGAGTTTGTGTGTGGTTGGATGGGTTGTGTGTAACTATGCATAGATGTGTGAATGGTTGAGTGACTACGTGTATAGGTTTAAGAGTGGTTGTGGAAACAGTTGTTTGGGTGACAGTGTATTTATTTGTGTGTTGGTGAGCGAATATATGTTTTAGTTGTACATCTTCAACAAAGTAAAAAAATAAACGGAATTGTATGTGAGAGATGGTGTATATAAATAAGTATATATAAGTCAGTGATTGTGAGAGTAACCATTGAATGAGTGTATAATTGTAATGGTGATTTTTTAACACGGTAACTATGAGTTACTATGCGTTTGAATAAATGAGGTGTTGTGTGTATAATTGTGTAAGTGAGTAAATGTAAGTGTGATTAATTTTTTTCATGAGTGAGTAGGATGACTGCATAACCGACTAAGATGACTGCTGATGTGTCAATGTCTATATATGTGTATAAGTGCATTTGATAGTGTTCTATTAATTAGTGACTCCATGTATAAGTGATTCATTTGTTGAATAGATAGTTGTGTGTGTAGACTTAGGAATCAGTGAGTGGGTATGTAGTAATTGGTATTGGTGTGTCAATGGTTTCAAATATGGCAATAGGTATTTTGCAGTGATTGATGAAAGGGTAGAATAGTGTATGATGAGGTGTATCACATTGTCACGTGGATGATGTCATCAGCGATGTCTTTTGAGGTGTCATCAGTGATGTCACTGACCATGTCATGAATGATGTAATATGTGGCATCATCCGCAGTGCATTGTGGGCGCGCAAGTTATAGTTAGCAGAACTAACTATAACGGAGGAATTTCTATGGTTTTGTACGAGTGAAATGTCCTGCTAACTATAACACACCTGAAACCTATGGTTTTTTTCTGTGAATTTCTAAGGTTTTTTTAAATGCTCATTTCTAACTATAACGTCTCTGAAAGCTATGTTTTTTTCAGTGAATTTCAAAGGTTTCTTAAATGCTAATTTTTAAGTGGAATAGTAGTTATACCTATTTTTTTTGTACTGATTTTCTACAGTTTTTTAACTGTTTATTTATAAATATTTTATTCATTAAATAACATTATATATTTTTCGGAAAATTGCAACAACAAAGAATATTTTAAATTAAAAAATTCAAACTGAAATATTGTTTAATTCTTTTGTTTATTTTTTATTTAAATATATTTATATTATTTTCTTTTTTCTTTTTTCCTATTTTTTTGGGAGTTGTGCACCCAAAGCGTACACATCACAGTGGGTGAGCGGATTCTAGCCGCCATTTTAGAAAAGTCATGAAGGATCCGCGAGCGGTGTGTGGCGGCTACGTGTTTTTCAATTACATCATATACATTTAATATTATGTGATGTGCACGATTGGCATGCGACCAGTCCGCAACTCCTGCTCCCACGCATTTGCGACGCATGCGCATTACGGTACGCGATGCTTGCACGGTGGCAGGGTCCGCGTGACGCCATGTACGTGCTCGGGCGCGTTGGGTGCACGACTCCCGGAAAAATATTTTATGTTCTAAAATGATATGTATGTGTCTTTAATATACATATTAGGGGTAGAGATTATCTAAGATATTCATAAAAATAATATATTTGTACTTATAATAAACTTATATTATTTTTAAATATATTTTCGCAAAGTCGTGTCGGGGTGCGTGCTTCGTAAGCGCAGGGTGTGCGGATCCCATGTGATCTAAAAAAATAAAGATTTAATTGGTTCATAACATTTCCCACTGTAACTATTGAAGGACCCCACCCATTTTATTCATTCTTGTCGGAGCATCTTTAGAGAGACATCTCTTTTCCTACAAGAACCCTTTTTGCTTGTTTTTTTTGGTGTTTTTGCAGAAATATCAAACAAAATGGCATCTGGACAGCAGCAAGAGAAAGTATCTTCTGAAGAAGAATTCTTGCAGGAGGCACCACGTCCACAGAGGCCGGAATCTGTTGTGTGGAAATTCTTCACTTTTCCACCTGGAGAGATGAAAGTAAATGCGAGAAAGGGGACGTTCAAAATGTGTGCGTCCTGTCAATAGGCAGTGAAAAAAAATACTCTTGTGGCACTGTTTCTATGTACAAGCATCTCCGGACCACACATCCTCTCAATCTTGCTTGGGAGGAAATGAGGCGAGCTGCTTTGAATCCCTCACCTGCTGTGGAAAGTACATCTGGAGCGTCCTCAGGAACTCGTGCAACGGACATTAGGCCAGAATTCGCCTTTCTCGAGCAACACTGCGTGAAGTGTAAGAAACATATGCTTCGGTGAGCAGTCTGTGGATGCAGAATTTTTTTTCTTTGTTTTTGGACGGAATAATAAGTAATTCCAAAAGTTTCCTGTTTTATTCATTCTTTTTGTGTTCATTTTTTGAAAAAAACACCAACAAAATACAAAATTGTTCAAAAAAATACAAAAGGAAGAAAAACATTTCTTAGCAGGACTTCCTAATCTGGTTAAAGAAAGAACTATAATTACAAGGTAATGTGTGAAAGTTTAGTTGAATATATGTATACAGCATGATTGACTGAAAGAATGCATTAGTAGTGTAATGTGAATTTATAGGTGAAGATTTATGACTAAGTACTGCAGCGTGACACTGCAAGCTCGTTAGCTGCACTGCACTGTGGCACTTCCGAAGCAGAGGGATGTGACATATGTACATGAATATGTTGCAACTCTGTGCCTCCCTCTGCACTGCTGCACAAACTGCAGCCACGCGGTGACACAGGCACTCTTGCACCATGGTGCAAGGACGTGTTTGTTGTGCGGAGATTGTTTTTGTGCAGGAAGGGACACCTTCCTGCACAAAAACAATCAGTAAAGGCATTTTCCTCTTTCAATGTATGCTGTGGAATGCAGCATGCATTGAAAGTGGAAAAAATGAGGAGAAATGAAAACAATTCTCCTCGTTGCGCCTTGCTACACCAAGCATTCACACACATCTCCAGATTTACGATTTCTCATAAATCTAGAGATGTGTCTTGTTCTATTGGTATTGCGTGGGAACACCTATGGAACGCCCCTTTAACGCAAAGTGCTGTGTATTGAGGGGTAGAATTTACAAGTAGAGGAAAAACCACGCAGGGTGGCTTTTCCTCTCCTTGGCGTACTGGTGGCCCAGGGTGCTTGTAAGTCTGCCCCATAAGTGCTTAGGTATTGGCAGACTGATACAATAATACCAAAGTGCTGGATAGGTGATTGAAGAATTAGATGAGACTGACAGGAGGTATCCTACGCTGCATGGGTACTACTTCAGTATTTAATGGAGTCGACCAATAGCATGTATCTGCTTAGAGATTTTTAGGGATTAATCACAAAATAATTTTTGGGGTACTTGTGTTGGTGCCTAGGTCATTTTATAAGACTACCACTAGTAACTGGAATGATGACAGTGCTGCAAAAAGAGTGAACAGTTAATTTATATGCGCTTACGTGTTGTTGGAGTGATATGACAAGTAGATAGTGGTAGATAAGTGATTAAAGAAGTGCATGAGACAGACTGGGCGATTCCTACACTGCATGAGCACTAACTGGCTATTTAGAAGAGTGTATCAATAGTATGTAGCTAGTTAGATGTCTGCTTGGATAGTGCACAAAATATTATAGCTGTACTTGTGTTAGTAGCTAGGCCATTTCATAAGTTCATGACTAGTAACTAGAATAACAAACATAGTGTATAGTGAATTTATATGTGCTTAGGTATTGGTGGAGTAAAAAGATAAGTAGATAGTGCAGGATGGGTGATTAGAGAAATGCATGGGACAGACAGGAGGATTCCTACACTGCATAGGTACTAACTGGGTATTTAGAAGAGCGTGTCAATAGTTTGTAGCTGGTTAGAGGCGTGCATGCATAGTGTACAAAATATTATACCTGAACTTGTATTAGGCCACTCTTTAAGTATATGACTAATAACTGGAGTAATTTCAGTGCTGCAAAGAGAGTGCATGCTCAATTTATAAGTGCTTAGGTATTGGTGAAGTGATAGGATACGTAGACAGTGCTGGATGGATGAATGAATGGAGAACTGCATGGGACAGACAAAAGGATTCAAAGACTGTGTAGGTACTGAGTATTTAAAAGACTATCAATGCTGTGTAGCAGATTAGAGGTCTGCATGCATAGTGCACAGAATATTGTAGCTGTACTAGTTTTTCTGGCTAGGCCATTCCTTTGGTACATGACTAGTAACTAGAATAATTTCAGTGCTGCAAAGAGAGTACATGTTGAATTTATAAGTGCTTAGGTATTGGCGGAGTTATAGGTTTCGTAGATAGTGCTGGATGGGTGATTGGAGAAATACATGGCACAGACAGAAGGATTCCAACACTGCATAGGTATTAACTGGGTATTTAGAAGAGCATATTAATAGTATGTAGCTTGTTAGAGATCTGCGTGCATGGTGTACAAAACAATTTACCTGTACTTGGGTTAGTGGCTCGCCCATTCCTTAAGTATATGACTAATAACTGGAGTAATTTCAGTGCTGCAAAGATAGTGCATTCTAAATTTATAAGTGCTTAGGTATTGGCCAAATGATAGGATACATACATAGTGCTGGGTCGGTGAATGGACAAGTGCATCGGACAGACAGAAGGATTCCTAGACTGCATAGGTACTAACTATTTAAAAGACTGTATCAATGCTTTGTAGCTGATTAGAGGTCTGCATGCATAGTGCACAGAATATTGTAGCTGTACTAGTATTGGTGTGTCTATGGTTTTGAGAATGATAGTCTGTATTATGGGGTGTGAGGAGGTGCATCAGATGATCATGTGGATGATGTCATCAGTGATGTCATTTGAGATGTAATCAGTGATGTCACTGACCATATAATGAGTGATGTAATATGTGACGTCATCCGCAGTGCATTGAGCGGGCGCGAGAAATAGTTAGCACATCTAACTATAAAGGCCGAATTTCTCTTGTTTTGTACAAGTGAAATGTCTAAATGACTATGACATCCATGAAACCTGTGGTTTTTTCACTGAATTTCTGAGGTTTTTTAAAAAGATAATTTCTAACTATAATGTCCCTGAAACTTGTGTTTTTTTCAGTGCATTTTATATATATGTATTTCATCTCCTCTCACTCTTACAAGGAAGGAATCAGCACTCAGGTTGTGGTTTAGAAGTATTTAATCTGCAAAGGACGTGATCCATGCATTTCAGCTCGTCCGAACCTTGATAATGATACAAGACATCATTGTAGTATCCTCAATCACCCCGGTCTTCAAACCTGTATAACGTCTGGGGAGGGGAGCAAACCTGAACTTCTACTGGAAAACAACAGGAGAAGAATCAGGTGGGAACAACTGGCCGCAAGCGAGGAGAAACTCCCGAGGCTTTACGCAGGGTTAATTCCCATTCTAGAAACTGTGAGAGATTTAGCCACCGGGGTGGGCAATAAAGATTCACAGGCCAAATTATATCAGGCCCATGAGGACCTTATAAAGGCTGCGGCCCCCAACCTCTTCAGTAATGTACAGAAACCAAGGAGGGGGCAGCCATATAAATCTTCATGGTATAACACAGCCTGCAGAAGGGCAAAGGGGGAACTCCTCAGATCCATCAAGGAGGGTCTAGGTGGGGAGCAGCTAAGAGAAAGCAGACGGGCATACAAAAAACTGATTGCGCACGCTAAAATCGAATGGGAGGAGAATCAATGGGAAGAGCTCACTAAGTCCTTAGCGACAAAAGATCATCGAATGTTCTGGAGAATAGTAAACGGGGGGTCGGGGAATCTCCATTCGGCAATTGAGCCAAACATTGCTCCAGAGGTGTGGCAGGCACACTTTCAATCCCTTTATAGTTCTGAGCCGGGAGAACCTACTAACGACACCGGTGCTGGTTGGCCTGATTACGAGGGGGATCCAATAACATTGGACGAGATCAAGGTTGCAATCGCAGGACTCACATCGGGAAAGGCGCCAGGATTAGACGGCCTACCCGGGGACCTGTTCAAGCAGGAGCCCAATGTCTGGGCCCCCTACCTTGCCGCTTTGTTTAATGGAGTTCTCAGCGGCATGGAAATCCCCAGTACTTGGCTGGGGGCGGAGGTGGTCCCCATATTCAAAAAGGGCTCGCCTCTTCTCCCAGTCAACTACAGACCAATCAGCCTAATCGATGTGTCGCAGAAGCTGTTTGGTAGGGTATTGCTGAACCGGCTCCAGGATTGGGCAGAAGAGTTGGGTGTTCTTAGCCCGTACCAGGCGGGATTCAGAAAGGGAGTCTCCACAGTGGACCAGGTTTTTCGATTGAATATTATTTACTGGAGGGCAGCGATATTCGAGGGCGGCAGCCTATACACAATTTTTGTGGATCTGCGGACCGTCTTTGACCTGGTGCCCAGAGGGAAACTTTGGAGCGTTCTGGCTGAGATGGGCGTTCCCCCGGACATCCTGATAATTTTGCAGAGATTACATCACAACAACTATGCTCGAGTGAGGTGCGGGAGGTCCGGGGCACTGACGGATAGATTCCCCGTTGACCGAGGGGTTAGACAGGGTTGTGTGCTGGCACCAACCCTGTTCTGCCTCTTTGTCAACGGGGTAATCGCCCACTTAAATGCCACTGAATACACTGACGCCCCCAAATTGAACGGCAGCAGGGTGCCTGCAATCATGTTTGCAGATGACACCCTGCTGCTGTCCAAAACCCCAATGGGGATACAGAGGATCCTCGATTCATTCATGGCCTTTTGCACTGATAGGGGCTTAGAAATTAATGCGGCTAAAACCAAGTTTATGGTCCTGAACCCAAGTCAAAAATTGCGGCCGAATCCATTATTGGGAGCCTCACGGCTCGAGAGAGTCTCCACCTTTGAATATCTTGGTGTAACTCTCAATGAAACTATGTCTTGGGGATCACACCAGAGCAGGGCCAACCTCAAATTGGTACAGACTACAGGGGGTATCGCGCGGATGATGAATGGCTCCACATACCGTCCACTGGGGCCGCTCATCCAGATCTATAAGGCACAGGCCAGGGGTGCTACTATGTATGGGGCGGAATTGTGGGGACATACATCTTGCCGCAGTCTGTCCTTAACTGAGAATAATTTCATCAGACAGATAGTTGCACTTCCGCCCAGCACCCCGCTCCTCCCCCTGAGGGTAGATCTGGGTCTGCGACCAATAGCTGACAAACTAGGTTTGAGACCCATAGCCTTCTGGCGAAGGCTATGGAGTAGCGAAGAACTCTCTGCCTATAGGGCGGAATTGATGGAGCTATTGACCCACCCGAAAGCGCTATTGATCCCCTAGATAAAATATATCCAAAAATCCTGCATGACCTTGGGGCTTCCTGACCTTTGGTCCAACCCTGCTAATGCCTCATTAAACATCTCAAAGAGAGCTCTCGCCATTGCTTTTCACAAACAAAAACTAGCCATGGCACTAGACAGCCTGGGTGAAGGGTCGCTAACCTCTGTATTTGCGCAAAGTAAGGACTCGTACAGGTTGGAGAGGGTTTTAGACGCCATCTTCCCCGTGCTGGCCAGGAAGCTGTTTCTCCAATGGAGATATGGCACACTGCCCCTACGATCTTTTACCAGCTCCTGGTCATCACCCCCCTCCACTAAGCAGTGCCCGGCCTGCGCTGGTGCGGAGGAAAGTGATCTACACGTGGTCCTGTTTTGCCCAGCTTACAAGGCAGCGAGGAAATATTGGCTCCTACCACTGATCAGAAACCTGGGTTGTAGGGAGTACCTCCCAATGTACAGAATTTTAAAAACCGATGCTTCAAGCCTAACTGTGTTTGTATTAGCAAAATTCCTCACCAATATCTGGCACACTCGCACCCGTATTTTGAAGACGCAGGCTCCCTCCTAATGTTAAGGTTTACAGTTTTAAATGTAATTTTATTAGTACGTAATTCTAAGGTTTTACACTGTATAAGTATGCACTGATTGATTATGTATGTTGATTTTAATGTGATTATATATGTTTTATTGTATATCTTTGATGTAAATAAAGATTGAATGATGAGTATCCTTATTTAAATGTACAAATGCCTCCAGTTGCCAACATTTAAAAAGGACTACATATTACTTTAAACCAAAAAGCTGGCAGCCATATTGGCCTGGTCACAATGTGAAAATTCACAAATTGATACAATAAAGAAAAGAAAACGAGTATTAATATGCACAAAAAGTCATTTCAGCATATCTTGCCCCGTGACCGCCATACCTGTTCGTTCGTCAACGTGACATTCATAACAAACATACTTAGGATTGCAAACATCGACATAAACAATTGACTACACATTACTTTAAATTGGAAGGCTATCTGCCATATTAATCTGGGCATGTTGCGTATTATAATGGTTCTTACACGAAAGAAAAGAAAAAAAGGGGTTGTTAATAAACACACACTATCCCTAAATAAAGTTCTAGCGATTATATTTCCATTCCATTTATAGCTCATTTGAGGTGTCATGAGTGATGTAACTGACCATGTCATGAATGATGTAATGTCTGAGGTCATTAGCAGTACATTGCGGGATCGTAAGTTATAGTTAGCTCAGGTAACTATAACTGCTGAATTTCACAGGTTGTGCATGAGTGAAATCTGAGTCTAACTATACCGTCCATGAAATCTTGGTTTCTTTCAGTTTTTCGAGTTTTTTCTTAACGTTTAGTAAGATGCATATCACAATGCATGGTGGAGGGTTGGAAGCAGGGCCTGGCATTGTGCTGCCCCTACCCAAGCTTGCTGCTCTTGCCTTCCCTCCTCCTAGCCATCCATTGTCCAAGTCCATGTCCTTGCTAACTTATTACAGCCCTGTGTGGCCGTTGTTCTGCCACTGGCCTTCCCGCATTCTATGAACAGTTAGCTTGCTGCCACACCCACTTCCTCCCTATCCTCGGTTGTCTGAATCTATGGACTAGCCTCCTCCCTCCTGCAATACATGGTCTGTTGTGCTGCCACTGCCCTCCATTTAGCTGAATTTTACTGGTTGTGTATAGATGATATCTGAGTCTAACTATACCGTCTCTGTAATCTGTGTTTTCCAGCAAATTTCTAGGTTTTTTTTTAACGTTAAGATGCATATCACAATGGATGGTGGGGGGTTGCTCTATCCTTTTTGCCCACCATGTTCCATGGACATGCCACTCCTATCTACTCTGAGTGTTCTGTTGAGCTGCCACTCCCTTCCCACCGGCCAAGCATTGTCAGATGACTGTAACCTCTCCCTTCCACCTCCACCCTGCCTGTCCACATTCAATGTCCCTATCCCCTTCCTCCTGTCTTCCATGGTCCATACTACCACACCCTTCTGCCCTCCCTGGTATGTTGTGCTGCAACAGCTCCTCCCGCCTGACCCGAGTGGTCTGTTGTGAGGCCCATTCCCCTGAACTCTCTTGTCTGTGCCTAGAGTCCTGACCCTCCCTTCTATCCTCCATGGTCCTGTGTGCATGCCCTGCACCCTCCTCCTTGCCCATCATAGCCTTCTGTGCTGCCACGGCCCCTCCCACCTCGTGCTGCTGCAAACCCTGATGCCTGCCCTCTAGGGTCAGTTTGATGCACCTCTCCATGTCCCTCCTGTCCTCTGTTATCCGAGTCCACGTCCCTACCCCAATTCCTCCTGCCTTCCATGATCCAATGTACCATACTTGCTAACGTTTGGAACTTGGTAAGAGGGAGATTTTGGAAAAAAAAAGACTGGGGTATTGATTTTCCCCTTTGATTTACATTGAAAAAGGGGAGATTGAAGACAGGAGGCAGATCAAATAAAGCCCATTTGGGCTTAAAAACATTGGACGTTTCCTGGCTGAATCCGGTCTGTTGGTATGTATGGTTGTACTACCTACTGCCTCTTCCTTCTGCCCACATTGGTCTATTAAGTTTGAGTTTGAGTTTAAAATATTTGTATAGCGCACTTTCACCAGCGGTTTCATGGCGCTGCAGCAGGCAGGTCCCTAGAACGGGAACCGCGGGGAAAAAAAAGGAAAAGGGCACAGAGGCACCTAAAAAATTATTTAAAAGATTTTAGCAAATAAGTGAGCTTTGAGTTTTTTTCGAAACTGGGGGTAGACAGTTATGGATCTGAGCTCTAAAGGCAAGGAATTCCACAGGACTGGGGCAAGGGTCGCAAACTTCGATCCTCCCCATTTTTTCCTCCTGAAGCGGGGAACTGATAGTAGGGATTGTGTGGATGAGCGTAGCTCCCTGGTTGGAACATAGGGAACAAGCTCCGATGAGATGAAGGCCGGGCCACGCCCAGCCGAGCTTGAAAGATGATAGAAGCAAGCTTGAACTGGACGCGTTCGCGGACAGGGAGCCAGTGCAGGGATTTGAGGAAGGGTGTTACGTGATGGAATTTAGGAAGATTAAACACCAACCGTGCCGCCTGGTTCTGGATCAATTGCAAACGCCTTAAACTATATGCAGGTATACCTGCGTGTAAGGCGTTGCCATAATCCAGGCGGGAAATTACCATCGCCAAGAAAAAATCGAAAGAAAAAAATCGGGATACCTTGCGGATGGTGCGTAGGGACAAAAAGGAAGAGGACACCATGGAGCTAACCTGGGTGTGATGGGTAAGCTGGGAGTTGAGTTTAATACCCAGGGTTTTAACCGAGGCAGAAGGGACCGGGGGAGAACCTAAGGAGGGTGGCCAAAACAGTGGGGACCAGGGACTGGAACAACCACCTGTCAAAACCAGCTCGGTCTTATCTGGGTTATGTTTCAGGTGGTTGTAGTTCATCCAGTCCCGGATAAAAATCATAATGGACTGAAAGTTAGAAATGGAAGCAGAGGAAGAAGACAGATTGAAAACAAGTTGGAGGTCATCCGCGTAATTGTATACGTTGACCTCCATTTGCTGCAAAGAAAAAATAAGAGGGGCGATGTAGAGGTTAAACAAAAGAGGTGAGAGGGAGGAACCTTGGGGGACCCCGCACTGAACTTTCCGGAAGTCCGCAGAGAAATCACCCAGGCGAACAGCCTGGGTGCGGTCCCTCAGGAAGGAGAATAACCACACCAGGGCGGTGCCCCCGATCCCCGCCGCCCTGACACGGGAAAGCAAGATGGTGCGGTCGACCGTGTCAAAGGCGGCTGAGAGATCGAGGAGGACTAGAGCCTGGGCTTGATTGGTATCCATACCCTCCCTGAGGTTGTCAAGGACCGAGAGTACTACGGACTCTGTAGAGTGTGCGGGGCGGAAGCCAGCCTGGCGGGGAGCCAAGACCCCATACTCCTCTACAAAAGTGCTTAAGGACCTGGTGACATGGCGCTCCAGCACTTTAGCCAAAAATGGCAGGAGAGAGATGGGGAGATAATTGGCGGGGACCGAAGGGTCCGCGCCAGGCTTTTTTAAGATGGGAACGATAACAGCTGTTTTCAGTAGATCGGTTACAACCCCCTGGGAAAGAGAACTATTGAGGAAATGGATGGGGGGGTCAGGACAAACTGAATAGATGTGACGAAGAATGTGAGCGGGGCAGGTGTCCAGCGGGGAACCGGATTTAACAAGGGGAATTATAGAGAGCAGGGATTCCTTAGTAAGAAGATGGAAAGCGTCAAGCTGTGCCTTGGATGGAGGACACTGAGGGTCAACAAAAGTCGGGGAAGGTGGGGGAATGTTAGCTTTAATGATGGTGATCTTATCTAGAAAAAAGTTATTTAAAGAATGACAAAGAACCTGGGAAGGGGAGGGCTTAAGAGATGTTCTGTCGGAGAATGCCAAGTTATGTACAATCGAGAAGATTTCCCTCGGCTGGTTCTCAGCTGCGAGAATCTTCGAAGATTCGCCACAGTCTCTCCTGCCAGTCCTGTATTGTTGGTTAATTGCCACAGCCCCCCTTCCACTGCCCTCCAGAGTCTGTTGTGCTGCCACTGCCCTTCCTGCCTCCCCAGTGTGGTCAAATTGTTGCCTCTGCACCCTCCTACCTGCCTTCAATTTTCAGAGTACGTAGCCCTGGCCTCTGCCTCTCAACAGTATCCTAATGAACAACTAGATTGCTAACATTCTATATTTATTACAAAAGTGTGGAACGCCTGACATCATCTTGATGTAATCAAAACTGTAATACCTAGAGCATTTCTTTTAGAAATTACATATATGAGAGGGTCTTATTTGCATCAAAATTATGGTTAGTGCTCTAAAAAACTAAAATGAGGACATATTTTCTGAGTTTTCAATTAAGGACAACGCACTTTTAAATTATTTGTTATATGCATGTTTTTTTATCCAGTTGACCACTTGATTAAATGTTGCACTTAGGGGAGATGATGTGGTGTTACTCCCAGAACTGCAGACTTTGTAACTGGGGAACCAGGTTGGAGTTTCTGCTTCAGCTCGACATTCTGTGAATCTGGTCAAATCAATTAATCTCCCCATGTCTACAACCAAAATTAATTTGTTCTTGTGTGATGAAACCAATGCTCATGTAAAACACTCCAATACCTGACAAGTCTGCACTATATAAAACTGCAAAAAACACAAAATAAAAAGTGTTTTGCACACTTCCGTCAATGGGCTACATGTGGGTGATATTTGTGCTACATTTAGGCTCTTTTGTCTCTGGTGGCCATCTTGGGAGACGTATTTGTTATGAGAATTCCTAATTTCCTCATTTACTACAGTCTCCTCTGTAGGAAATTCTTTCATTCCGTTTTTTACTTTGATTCCATCAAGACGGTATTCAGATATGTCACACATTTGCCATGAATTCAGACTGTTAGCAGTCTAGTTGCTCATTAGATCACTGTAGAAGAGCTACTGTTCACTATGGAAGTCTGCTGCTGGTATTGAAAGTACATGTTTGTTTGCATGTCCGAATTTTTTAATGAAATAGAAGAGGATTTGAGAAGTGACTCAAAATATGCCCTAATTTTTCTTTCTGCAGCACTAATCATACTTTCTATGGCAAAATGAACCCCCTCATTGTGTTCCTTTTAAAATTAAATGTTTTAATAGTCAACACTTTATTCCAATCAAGATGGCTTCAGGTGTGCAATACGTTTGTCATAAGTAGGACTGTTAGCACTCTAGTTATTCTTTAGAACACCCTGGGAAGCTGCAGTAGAACACAAAGGAATCAACTGACAGTCCCTGCCCTTGTTGGGTGTACATGTTTTACTGAGAATGTCAGACTTCATTCTCACATGACTGAGAAAAATAATGTGAATTTACAGAAAATATGCTCTCAGTTTAGCTTATAGATCACCTTCACAACCTCTGTGGGAAAAGCATGAGAAAATAGTTCTCTCAAACATGATTCATGATATCCCAGCAGAAGGCTTTTTCACAAGGTAAAATCACCTTAGAACACACCTTAATTCCTAAAATAAGTATGGTACCATCAACAAATGATTTAAAATGTAATTAAAGTCTTAAAACCTTCTATTAACTGCAATCCTTTTTAATGAGGTGTTATCCTGTATATTGGTCCCAATATGGCTACCAACACTTCTTGGATGAAGCGCTGACAGCCAATCAGATCTCACGATGAGATGTGTGGTTAGGCTCCACCCCGATATATATATTTCTTTTTCCATTAATATTTTAAAAACTACTGAACGGATTTACACCATTCAACAATAAGGGCTCTTTCTGAACCAAGGGCTACCTTTTTGCCAAATTTGGTGTAATTCCGTTCAGCAGTTCGGGCTGTAGCCGTGTCTAAAGTTTCCTATGGAAAATTGCATTGGGAAAACATGTTTTGGGACCCCCCTTTTTTCTCAGCCCTCCCGTGACTAATCACCCCGAAACATTCAAGATATGAGCTGATCGGAGCGGGCTATACGTTTTGAAAATTTCGAGAAGATTCGTCAATTGGCACCAAAGTGAATGGGAATAGAATGTTGCATTTTTCCTATGGTAACTAAGTCCTAACTATAACTACCTACTGGCGAATGCCAGTAGGGTGTGTGTGTGTGTGTGTGTATATATATATATATATATATATATATATATATATATATATACTGCAAAAGGTTACCCCTAAATGGCTGGCACACCCAGGACTGCTCCTTTGCACAATCAGGCTGGTAGATACTCTCCCCATGTTCATAGCCGACGCGTTTCGGATTATAAAAATCCTTCTTCCGAGGCAATTGGAAATGACGGCAAACAGCACTTGCACTGGTGTAATCCCTCTTTTATTTCACTTGTCTCCCAAGGTGTTCTGGGACCAGTAGTGCAAATTAACACCAATGTGCGCCGTCAGACATTTCTATTTCCTTTTAACAAAACAATCATTGGGGGATAACTCTGCCAGTCAGTTTCAATCAAAAAGGGCATCTCCTGCTCCCCTCAAACTGTCCAATCCTGACAGCAAGTGAACCCACATTGCAGCGGCGGTGGGATTCCCCACAGCAAAGGCAGCGATGAAATCACCATACCGTCTCCCAGTCCATCCAAAGGTACACGGACCCCCGCTGCTTCCGTGGTGATGCCTGCCGTGACCAAGGGCGGGCCACTATGTTTGCTGCAAAAGGTTACCCCTAAATGGCTGGCACACATATATATATATATTCACTGAAAAAACCATAGGTTTCACACCAGTTATAGTTAGGAATTAGCATTTAAAAAACCTATTAAATTCACTGAAAAAACCATAGGTTTCACACCAGTTATAGTTAGCTGGAAATTTTACTGATATAAAACCATTGAAATTCCCACGTTATAGTTAGTCGGACTCACTATAACTTGCGCGTGCAATGCACTGCTGATGACATCACATATTACATCACTCATGACATGGTCAGTGACATCACTCATGACATCACTGATGACACCATCCAGTGAATATGTGTCTTTCTGAAAAATAAATATTAGTGAGTTATGTTTAAATATTTAAATACATATATTAGTGTTTCACTTTGTGTATAAGTGACTACATGTGTTGATAAGTAGCTACATGCGTATGTATATGGGTTATTTGATATTTTTATTAGTATCAGTATGAGTGTCTATATGGTTTGGTGGGGGTATTACTTAGCACATAGATGCATGAGTGACTGACTCTTTGTTTGTATGTGTTTTGAAGACAGCATATGTACAGGACTGTATGGGTGGATGAGTGTCTATATGTGTTTGTTAGTGAGTGAATGACTGTCTCACTAGTGTCTTTATCAGTAACTACATATGTTTTAATCTAGTATATATGAATATTGATGTATATAAGTGAGTATATGTGAGAGTAAGAGATTGTAAGATTTCCTGTTTAAATAAGTATGTGTTTCTATAAGTGATTGTTTAAGAGAATAAATATGTGTAATTTTCAATAAAAGTAAGGTGGAAGTGTGTGTATAACTCTATATTCAAATAAATGGTTGTTCAATAGTTTATTTGCACGTGTGAATATGTGTGTGAGTAACTTTTGGATGAATGTCGGTGTGTAACAGGATGTATAGGTGTATCTCTTCATATGATGAGTGAGTATATGTATGAGTGACTATATAGAACTGTTGGTGAATGAGTGGATGTGTATATAGATAGTGGAAGTACAGAATTGCTTGTTGTAACTGATATAGGTATGTCCATTTTTTAAAAATTTCAGTTTCTATTTTTGAATATGTGTCTCAAGGGTTACTTTACACTGAGAGGAGGTCTGTGACTGTGTCACAAGGATGGTGTCATCAGTGATGTCATGAGTGATGTCACTGACCATGTCATGAGTGATGTAATATGTGATGTCATCAGCAGTGCATTGCACGCGCAAGTTATAGTGAGTCCGACTAACTATAACGTGGGAATTTCAATGGTTTTATATCAGTAAAATTTCCAGCTAACTATAACTGGTGTGAAACCTATGGTTTTTTCAGTGAATTTAATAGGTTTTTTAAATGCTAATTCCTAACTATAACTGGTGTGAAACCTATGGTTTTTTCAGTGAATTTCAAAGGTTTTTTTAATGCTAATTCCTAACTATAAGTTTCACTTTATAAATAAGACTGTTAGCACTCTAGTTGTTCTTTTTAACACTCTGGTACATTTTCTCATTGGGCTACAGTTGGGCTACATCTAGTTGAATTTTGGGCTACATTTTCAATTTTTGATCTCTGGTGGCCATCTTTGGGCTACATTGGGCTACTTTGGGCTACATTTGGGCTACATTTTGGCTCTAACATATATTAAGCCCAATGTAGCACAATACATATTTTTCTAAAGTTAATGTTTTTTACAAACCACTTCAGAATAGAGCTACCTGTCCCTACAATTTTCCCAATTTTTTTTAAAAAAATTATTTTGGGGAGCGCTCCCGGAGCGCGCCCCGGGGAGCGCCCCGAAAAGCGTATTTTTACAAAGCGCCCCGGGGCGCGCTCCGGGGAGCGTCCCGTAAGCGCCAATATCGCAAACGAAAACATAATCGTGACGTATCGCGTAGCCGCGACCGCGTGATACGCACGGCGTAAGCGCACCCGGAAGTACTCGAGCGAATACGATCGCACAACGTAAACTTCCGACGCGCTTACGCTGCGCGACCCGGGGCGCGCCCCCGGGCGCGCCCCGGGCGCGTAGCGTAAGCGCGTCGGGTCATGTGAGCAGAAAATAACACTTTTCATTGGTTCATAACAGTTTTGGTTTCATAATGATGAAGCCCCTGGTCTTGTGACCTGAAAATAACACTTCTCATTGGTTCAGGACAGTTTTTTTTTCTAAATGATGAAAGACCCCACCTTTTTTCCTTATTCTGACTTTGTCCTTTGACTGAGGAAGACCTGTTTGTTGCTCTGTCTACTTTTTTGCTCTTTGAGTAATATTTTGTACTATAAAATGGCTTCATTAGTAGCATCAGCTGGTGCATCTGCCCCACCACCACCACCACAACCACCAAGAGGACCAGCTCCAAATTATGTTGGTGGTCAAGAACAGGAGGAGGAAGAGGAAGAGGAAGAGGAGGAGGGGAGAAGAAGATGGCTGCCTGAAGAAAACACACCTTATAAACCCAAACCACACTTCATTTGGGAGTTTTTTTCAATTCCAGAGGGGAAAAAAAAGGTGAATGCGCCCAAAGTCACTTGCCTCATCTGCAATGATGAACTTTCACGGGGCAACCCAAATAAGAAATATTCTTTTGGTAACTATACCATGATTCGGCACATGACAAGAAAGCATCCAAACAACTACTCTCGTGCAGAGTTCCGGGAACTGGCCAGTAACCTCCCCCATTCATCAAGGACCCCCTCCCAAAGAAACCAACCCACTTCCTCGCAACCAGAAACATCTGAGGTGATGCCTTGCATTCAGCCGAGGTTTGCTGATTTTAAAATTACTTGCAAAGCTTGTGGCAAACTTATCTCCTATGGGGAACAAAGTGTGAAACTCATCGTCCTTGCAGGTGATAATCACAAGTGCCCCAAAAAGAAGTAATTTTTTGGGTTTTTTGTTTTTTTGCTCCAGTTGAGCCAGTTTCAATTCCCTTTTTTTGTTTCTCCCCCAAAAAAATACAAAAAAATATATAAAACTGTTTTGAAAAGCCAAAAAAAGTACAAAAAGTTCAAAAAACACAAAAAAAATATAAAACAACAAAAAGAAGAAAAAAAAAAGTTCTTTTTAGAACTACCTCCAATTTCTAAATCAAAACTTCATTTTTTAAACACTCTGTCACCTTTTTTCATCATAGTGCGCTCCCAGGGCCGCTCCCCGGTGCGCGCACCGTGCGCTTCCCCCGCGCAAAACGAAAAAAAAAAAATATTTTAAATGCCCCGCGGGGCCCTTTTATAGCCCCCACATCAAACCTAGGGGGTCAAAGGGGTCTATCCCTGACGCCTTATGGTCAGTTCCCACTTTGTTTTAGCCACCTCTTATGTCTCGATTTTACCGAGACACAAGATGGCGACCGCTCTGGACTGTTTCGAATGTTTACAGACACCCGAGAGCCAATCAGCTTTCCATGCGCACCTCGCGTGGCGCGCCTGGAGCGCTCCCCGGTGCGCGCACCGGTGCGCTGCTATAGATATATATATTTTTTTGAACCTAAATTACTCAAAATCCACTGGAGCACATATCTTGAGACATAGCAAAGGCACATCGGGCTACCAGTCCCTACAATTTTGCCAAGTTTGGTGGAAATCCATTCAGCCGTTCGGGCTAAAAGTGAAATCGACCGCCCTATGGAAATTAACATGGGGAAAACGCGTTTTGGGACCCCCCTTTTATCTCGGCCCCCGCTTGACAAATCCCCCCCAAACTTTCAGGGAAGGACCGGAACGCCGCGAGGCCATTTTCAGGAAATTTTCAGGCAGATTCGTCAACCGGCGCAAAAGTTATTCCAAATAGAATTTTGAGATTTAACATTGAAAAAAATCCTAACTATAACTACCTACTGGCGACCGCCAGTAGGTAATATATATATATATATATTACCTACTGGCGATAGCCAGTAGGTATATATAGGTAGGACCTAGTTACCATAGGAAATGCAGAACATTCTATTGGGAATAACTTTTGCACTGATTGAGGGATCTGCCTGTAATTTTCCTTAAATTTGCCTCGTTGCGCTCCGCTCCTCCCCTGAAAGTTTCGGGGGGATTCGTCAAGCGGGGGCCGAGAAAAAAGGGGGGTTCCAAAACGTGTTTTCCCCATGTTAATTTCCATAGGGACATTCTGACAAGGCTACAGCTCGAACGGCTGAACGGAATTACACCAGATTTGGCAAAATGGTAGGGACTGGTATGGAGCAGTGCCTTTTGCATTTTTGGTGTAAATCCCTCCAGTAGTTTATGAGAAAATTGAATGTGAAATTGAG
This sequence comes from Lissotriton vulgaris, assembly GCF_964263255.1. Classification (NCBI taxonomy): domain Eukaryota; kingdom Metazoa; phylum Chordata; class Amphibia; order Caudata; family Salamandridae; genus Lissotriton; species Lissotriton vulgaris. The sequence continues at coordinate 42,408 of NW_028255433.1, read as the reverse complement.
TCCAATGCAATTTTCCATAGGACCTTTAGACACAGCTACAGCCCGAACGGCTGAATGGAATTACTGCAAACTTGGCAAAATGGTAGAGCCTGGTATGCAGAAGTGCCTTTTGTATAGTTGGTGAAAATCCCTCCAGTAATTGTTGAGAAAATCGACTTTTTTCAAATTAAATATCTATGGGCGGGACACGGTGCGCGCAAGGGCATGCTCCGTCCTTGCACTGGCCTTGCACGTGCGCGGACCTTTGCATGCGCGTGCAGAATTCTGATTGGCTATTGGACGTCTGTCAACATTCCAGTCAGTCGAAATGAGGAAGTGTTGTCCGCCATCTTGTTTTTGTGGCAGATGAGAGTGGTTGTAAAAGGAAGTGTAATAGTTGACAAGGAGGCAGGGTAGAGATTCCTGAGCCCCCTAGGTTTTGTCATGGGGTCTATAAAGGACCCCTAAGGTTGAAGAAAATAAAAATAAAAATAAATTAAATCGCGGGGTCCGCGCACCGTGCACGGAACAAAGCTCAAAAAGACAAAAAAGAAATACATTAAAATAACAAGTTTCAGTGTTTAGATGTTGGTTGAGTGCAACATTGAGTGATGACTCTTTCACCTTTGGGTTTTGGTAGGTGTTTTGTGGAGAATTAGTATGGTAATTGGTAGAGAGTATTGGGGGTAGGTTGAAGATTATGTGAGTTTGAATGTGTTGATAATTTGAACCAATTAAAATGTTACTTTGGTTTTGATTTTGTGTGTGATGAAATGTGATTGGCTGGGTATTTGAATATGTATGAAAAATGAGAGGGAAACACAGCCATTTTGAGATTTTAGTGTTTGAGGTATACTTCTGAGGTGTGAGATTGAGACAGATTTTACTGTACAACAGTTTCTGGAAGGTGAGTTGTTAATTTGTAAGGAGAATTCTGTTGTTCACTTTAAGTTAATAGGAAAAATGTTTTCTGTTAGTTATTTAATGTTTTTCTGTTATACTTATGGATTGAGTAGGGCAACATCAGATGCAGTGCTTTATATTTCTAATTCTTGCTTGATACTATACACTGTCCATGGAAATACGGCCATTTTGTGACTATTGTGTCTGAGGTACTTTTGTGTGAAATTTTTGGTGTTCAATTTCTGGTGTGTGTTTTACACAGTAGTAACTCTTCTTATAGAATTTAATAGTTTTTCTCTGCCCTAGGTCACTCTTACCCTGCAACATCTCACTGTATTTCTCTTTCTTTTAATAGTACACTAACTTCAATAATGGCTGAAAATGAAGTGTCATTTGACATCGAAATCACAGCAACGTTTATTGATTGTATAGATGAACCAAATCATGAAGAACATGAAGGAGATTTTTTGGATCAAACACTGGACATGGAATTAATGGAGTGTGTATACATTGTTGAGTTGGATGAATCATTTCAAGGCACTTTGATGGATAACATTTCTGATGAAGAAATGCTCCAAGTTCTTTTAGATTTTGAAAATTCAGATAAATAAATTTTAATTTATTAATGAAACATTTGTTTTAATTTTTATACTTATGTAAATGTAATTTATGAGGTAGTAGTAAAGTGATACAATTTTGTGTTCTTCATGTCCTGCATCCTTTCTTTCACTGACTGTCTCCGATTCACTAGTTTACAACATAAGTCAGTATATAGAATAGCAAGTGTGTTTCACCAGAGTAGGAACTCATACCTCCTACGCCAATTCTGACCACACATTGAGAATGGAAGGAATCTTGTGAACAAATCTGTTTCTGCTTTCCTGAAAGACTACAGTATAGATTCAATATACCATAATAACTTGCATTACAACCTTCAAGGTATCTACAGAGGAGATGATGTCCATTTCCATTTAGTTTTATTATTATTATTATTTTTTTAAATTCCAATAGGTCCGCGCACCGTGAGTGCTCAATGCATGCACGGTGCGCGAACCCTTCCGCCACCATTGTAGGGTTTCGGAAGAGAGTGAAAAATATAACTTAAAAACGTGGGAAGCGGGTAGGGTAGAGTGTCCCTTACCCCTTAGGCCTTCTCAGGGTGTCCTTCAAGGACTCCTAAGGTTAAAAATAATGTTTATTTTTTTTAAAAATACCAGAAAACACGATAGGTCCGCGCACGGGGAGTGCTCAGTGAGTGCTCGGTGCCCGGACCTCGGTAAAAAAAATTAAAAAAGTGAAGTTAAAAATCATATTTGAGTGTTTACATGTTAGTTGGCTCTAAAAAGAGACGTTGTGTTTATTGTGTTTTTTTTGGTACCTACAAGTACCAATGCAGAGTCTGACGTTACAGAGAAAGACTTTGTTCCCTTCATCAGTGAAATGTACACCATCTGTCCTATAGATGCCTTGCATGTTGTAACGCAAGTTGTTGTGGTATATACAACCCATTCCATAGTCTCATGTATGCAGAAACAGATTTATTTACATGTTTCCTTGCTTTCTCAATCTGCGGACAAAATTGATTGGACCAATTCCATTTTTGCCTTTGGCATATATTGGAATAGACAAAGGCAGTTTGAGGAAAAAGTGACATCAATTGTCCAAAGATGTCCTTCAATAGCATTTCCAGACCAACCCCAGTCAAAGTGCATACGTCATTTCCACCACAGTGCACAATTATGAGGTCAGGATGTGGGAGATGCATGAAGGATTTCACCAATGGTATCAATTGGTGACATCTCAATCCTCTCTGGTCAATCCATAAAATATCCACATTTGGTAAATCAAGGTTTAAAATTCCTCTGTTTATTGCATACCTTTTAGACCAGAATACAAAGCTGTGTCCTAAAAACCATACTGAAAGCATGTTCAAGGTAGATCTGGCTGTACTCAGATGAGGGCTGTAAATGAAATGGCAGTTGGAAAGCTTGCAGTTTAGAAAAAAAGAGGAGGATATTCACTGCACTTGAAGCTTAAGAAATGATTGATGCTTTCTGAAAATGCAAAAGAGCATATTAGGGTGCATAGTTTTGTTTTTAAAAAAAAGCAATTCTAATGGTTCAGAAAAGGTCATTGAAAGGAACATTGCACATGATTAGCTGTTATATTGAAAGCTCTAACAACCTTGATGGATTCATTTGCAACATAGTATGATGAACTTTTAAACTCTGTTCTTCCTTAGGTGGGAGTTACCATGGTAACTGGTTGAATGAGCAGTAGGGGGATGGGTGAATATTATGTGAGTTTGAAAGTGTGGAAATGTATAACCAATTGAAATGTTAGTTTAGTTTCGAAATAGTGTGGGAAGACATTTCATTGGTTATGAGCAGAAATAAGTGAGAAGAATGAGTGGGAAACTGCCATTTCTGTTTCCAGTGTCTGAGCTGTGCAGTTCAGGGATTGTGCTTAAGAAAATTTGGTGTGTGTTTCACACTGTTCTACATTTTCAAAAGCGATTTTAAAGGTGAGTAATATAGAGAGAGTGCTGTTTGCAGTATTTAGAAGCATAACACGCATATTGGGCTTCATTACTGTTGTATTTTGAAAATGAGTCAGGTTTCTGCATTGTAGTGTAGTGCTCATTTAAATGGGTTGTGCTCTGTGTGTAAAATGATTTTCCATGCTAAATGTTTTTTGATAAAATGTGTGGCTTAAAGATTTTTGACAAGGGTCACACTGTGTGTGTATGTGAATTAAGGAATTATATTTTCATCTTTTTCCATAATGTTAGCTGTGTTTGCTAACAATTTGTATCTTTTAGTTTACAGGGTAGAATATACAAAAAAAGAGAGGCATATTTACAAGGCCCTTGCGCAATGTTTGACATTCATGCTGGTATAGAGATAGTGTAATGGTTTCATTGGCATATTTACAAGCCCCTTGCGCAATGTTTGACATTAATGTTGGTATACAGATAGTGTAATGGTTTCATTGGCATATTTACAAGCCCCTTTGCAATGTTTGAAATTAATGTTGGTATACAGATAGTGTAATGGTTTCATTGGCAAATTTACAAGCCCCTTGCGCAATGTATGACATTAATGCTGGTATAGAGATAGTGTAAAGGTTTCTTTTGCATACTTACAAGTCCCTTGCACAATGTTTGACATTAATGCTGGTATACAGATAGTGTAATGGTTTCATTGGCATATTTACGAGCCCCTCGCGCAATGTTTGACATTAATGTTGGTATACAGATAGTGTAATGGTTTCATTGGCATATTTACAAGCCCCTTGCGCAATGTTTGAAATTAATGCTGGTATAGAGATAGTGTAATGGTTTCATTAGCATATTTACAAGCCCCTTGCGCAATGTTTGACATTAATGTTGGTATACAGATAGTATAATGGTTTCATTGGCATATTTACAAGCCCCTTGCGCAATGTTTGACATTAATGCTGGTATAGAGATAGTGTAATGGTTTCATTGGCATATTTACAAGCCCCTTGCGCAATGTTTGACATTAATGCTGGTATAGAGATAGTGTAATGGTTTCATTGGCATATTTACAAGCCCCTTGCGCAATGTTTGACATTAATGCTGGTATAGAAATAGTGTAATGGTTTCATTTGCATATTTACAAGCCCCTTGCGCAATGTTTGACATTAGTGCTGGTATAGAGTGTGTATGTGTATAGGCATTTATATAGCGCACTACTTACCCGGAGGGTCCCAAGGCGCTTCGACCGCTGCGAAACCCTTCCTGGCTTCCCTGAGAGATGGTCCCTTAATGGGTATCTCCCGGGTGAGACAAGGCATCCCCGGCGGTCTGGTGGGGCCGTTAGTGAAGATGAGGCAAGCTAATGCCCAGAGTTGCCGAGTGTGATCGCTGATCAGAGTGGGCACCGAGGCGAGAGAATTATCGAGTCCGCTGACCCTGGTCCAGAAACCTGCCGCGCCGGGAATCGAACCCTGGTCCCGGGCCGTCCTCTGCTCTCGGGTCTGCCGCCTCTAACCAGTGAGCCACACTACTTCACTAGAGAAAGTGCAATGGTTTCATTGGCATATTTACAAACCCCTTGCGTAATGTATATGCTTGTCTGTGTGCCAGTTTTATTACTCTGCATGCATTGTCTGCTTGCATCCATGTTAAACATTGCGCAAGAGGCTTGAAAATATGCCTCTTTTTTGTATATTGTATCTCAATTGATGCCATTAGTAAAATCCTTTAGGCATCTCTCACACCATTTCATATGGTTTTCTATCTGCTATTCCTATCCCTCTCCATACATTCACTGCTTCCACTCATGTAAAAAATTGCACAATGCACCTCTAAAAAAGGAGCATATTTACAAGCCAAATTAAACTATTAGCACTATCTCTGTACCAGCATTGAATTTAAGTATGATAAACACTTTAAACATTTTGTTAGCACACATAGCTAACATTATGGAAAAAGATGAAAATATAATTCCTTAATTCACATACACACTCATTGTGTTCCTTGTCAAAAAACTTAAAGCTAGACATTTCAACAAAAAACATTTAGTAGGGTAAATCGTTTTAGACACAGAAAGTGAGATGAGACACACACATAAACAGACAGATGGTGTAGGCAGAGATTGAGATGACACACACATACAAACAGAGAGATGGTGGAAGGAGAGAGTGAGATGGAGCATGGAAAGACGGAGATGGTGCAGGCAGAGAGTGATATGAGACACACAAAGAGAGATGTGAACTAGTGTTTATATTGTGTAGTTAACCCCTTAACTGCTGCCGACGGCCAACGGTCGTCACGAGCACTACCTCCCCAGTGTTGCGCACGACTGTTGGCCGTCGAGCCAGCATTCGTTCTTCGAACGTTCAGCACTGGGCGCTGAACGTTCGAAGCTCTCATGAGGTTAATGTAATTGCTATGTGCTATGTTGGTAGTGGTCTATAATATGTCATATTTTTCTTTTCAACAGATTGTAAATATTTACAGAGTCATAATAGATTATGCCTACCAAGAACCACAAACAAAGACTTTATAAGCAAGTTTTATCAATCAAGAGGACAAATTTGTAGAAGGTGAAAAGATAAGACACCTCCTCTCTTTACCGATTGGCGTGCAGCTATGTTACAGATGTCCAAATTGGACATGGCTAGAGTGGGTAACCAACATAAGAGAAGATTTTGGCTACTCTTGAATTGGTAATCATAGACCGGAACATCATGGATTTTTTTTTTCCCCCCATGTGCTATGATTGTGCTGCTTTGAAGGGTCGTCTCGCTTGATCCCCTTTTGCTATACATACCCTACACATGCGATTTGGGTTACGAAATGGGTTGTATATAGCAGTATGCTAGCCCTGTTGGTACCATCTGATGATAATTAGTTGTGGATGCTTGGCACTGCGGGACACACCGCTAGGAACCATTTGAATCCCGCCCAGTTAATCTGAGTCAGTGTCTCAGTCATCTTCTCTAATTGTTCATTACTATATGGTCACCAAGGGCGAATATGAGGACAAAAAAAAAATCAATCAAGAGGACTCAATTAGAAGATTCATCCAGAAGACAATCTTTAGAGAAAAGAAAAAATGCTCCTGGTAATGCACCTGTGCCTCCTGTTTTTTTGCAGGATAACTTGAATGGACTCTTGTGCAAAGGTTTATAGTTTCTGGCAACAAATGCATTACATCATCAAATTCTTAAGTTCAGGTGGGATATCTGCAATCATTGATGCTTGCATTGGTGGTGCTGTTGCTTCAGAAGAAGTGCTGGGAGGAGAGCCCTGCTCCCATGATGATCTTTTTATTACAGCTTTACTCCAATTTTTTGGATGTTTATTCTGGACATGGCATTCCATGCTATAAGTTCCTAAGCTGTACTGCTTCTGTGGATTCCCTCTTGAAAGTACTGTGTGACAGATTTTACATGTGACAAAAGGCACATTTACCTTTTTCTCTCTTTGTTTTTTTTTTTTTAATTTCCGTACTATGGACTCTCTCTGTGTTCTAGGGGTTTCAGGAACAAACTCTTCTGAAGATGAAGTAGAAGAATGAACTTTGTACACAAAATAATTGTTGCATCTGTGGTTCCTGTTCTTCTGCAAAATTACAATGGACTGTTGTCCGAAGACTACCAATTTATTCGGGTTTCGGCCCCGTCATTCCACGGAATCTGCCCTTCTTAGGGCCACCGAATCCCTCAGACAGGGTGCAGACGAGGGACAAACCATGGCTTTAATCCTATTAGATCTCAGCGCTGCATTCGACACTGTAGCACATTCCATCTTGCTACAGTGTCTGAATAAAGGAGGGGTGAGAGGAGCAGCGTTGAAATGGATTTATTCATTTCTCACTGGCCGAGGCTTCCAAGTGAGGCAGGGCGACCACTACTCTGAGCGAATTTCTTTGGACCAGGGGGTGCCGCAGGGCTCGTCCCTGAGTCCAACACTTTTCAATCTTTATGTCGCTCCTATCGCCACCTTAGTAGAGAGTCACGGCCTCCGCTTGGTGTCTTACGCCGACGACACGCAGTTGGTGATCTCCCTGTCGCGTGCACCCAGTCTCTCGGCGGACATCTTCAGAGCTTGCATGCAAGATCTAGCTGCCTGGATGTCCGCCAACTGCCTCAAGCTCAACGGAGGCAAGACTGAGGTGCTGGTCGTGGGGGGCTGCCAATCAGCGTGGACGTCGGCATGGTGGCCATCCTGCCTAGGTCCAACACCCTCTCCGTGCCAGAAAGCAAAGAATCTGGGCATCTGGTTTGACACTGATCTCACCTTTGGCCCCCAGATCAATCAGGTGGTTGGATCATGTTTTGGGACCCTTAAAAGCCTCAGGAAGACCTTGAAGTTTTTACCCGTGAAAGCCCGTCAAACCCTGGTGCATGCACTAGTCACATCAAAGATGGACTATGGCAATCTTCTCTATTTAGGGACCTTGGAGAAGAACTTCAACCGCCTACAGGTCCTACAGAATGCCGCTGCCCGCTTAGTGCTTAAACTACCCAGGAGAGCTGCATCGGCCGCGGCCCTCCGATCTCTGCATTGGCTTCCGGTCAGAAGCAGGGTAGAATTTAAAGCTCTATGTACGTGCCATCGGATCATCAATGGGAGATCCCCTCTTCCACTGCAGGGACTTCTGACTACTTATGAGCCGTCCCGCTCGTTGAGATCCTCTGGCTCTGGACTCCTGGTCGTTCCCAAGGTGTCTAGAGCTCGAATGGGCGGAAGATCTTTTAGGTACCTTGCAGCCTCAAGATGGAACAAACTTCCCTTGGCACTGAGATTAGAGCCATCTGAATCAATTTTCAGAGCCAAACTTAAAACTGCACTATTTGCCCAGTAAGGTATGCCGCTTCTATAGGTTCCAGTAAGAGTTGCTCCTTAGCGCGGGGACACGCCGTTGTGCGTCACCAAGCGCTTTACAAAACTCCCTAAATAGAAATTGCAATGTATGCATTGCATCATTAAATTTTTCAGTTCTGGCTGAATGTTCGCCACCATTGAAGATGGCATTGGTGGTACTCTGGTTCTTGCTGTAGATGTACTTGGAGAAGAGTCCTGCTCCGGACATCTTTGCACCACAGCTCTACTCCAATTGTTGGGGTGTATATTTTTTACATGGCATTCCATGCTGAGGGTTCCGAATGAATATTTATTATTAGGATTTCCTCTAGATAACACTGTGTCACAGATCTTGCAGGTGACCAGTGGTGCATTTACTTTCTTCTGATGTTCTGGAAAGCTGAAAAACCTCCAGACTAGAAAAAAGGTGTTGCTTCTCTGAAAGCCAAAGAAGAATGATCAACATGGGAGGGGTCTTTCAAGAATTAGAGTAGGAAGTATTTTAAACCAATAAAATCTTTTGCTATAAAGGTATATATGTTGTTTAAAAGTTTAAAATAAACATGTTCTTTATTATCCCAGTTAATATGTTCCTTTATATTGTACAAAAATATGTAGATATAATGATTTACCACGCTTGTGAGATTTATAATTGTTTTAATAAAGTTATATATGTTGTTTTAACCCCTTCCGTGCTTCGAACGTCCAACGGTCGTCGAGTGCACTACCTCGCTGGTGCTGCGCACGACCGTTGGACATCCGAATCCCGTTAGCGCGATCGAACGTCCGCACTGGGGCGGAATGTTCGACGCGCTAAAAGGGTTCAAGTTTAAAATAAACCTGTTCTTTATTATCCCAGGTAATATGTTCCTTTATATTGTGCAATGAATACGTAGATATAACGATTTAAAGTTTATAAAACTTTCGGAGATAAATAATAAATTCCTGTATACATGCATATCTGTGCATGTACATTTGTGCCATATGGCACACATACATGTCGTAAGACCATGCATGTGTGCGACATGGCACACAAGTCAGAATCAGGGGTGCAACAGGCTGTCAAAGTGACAACCTGTCTCCCTTGTCAATTCGGTAATTTTATTGATTCGGTATTTACTGATTCGGTAATTGCCATTGATTCCTATTGGCCTCAAGACTTACAGGAATCAATGGCAATTATCAAATTGGTAAATACCGATTCGGTAAAATGACTGAATTATACAGATTTTGTAATTTCAAAAGAGAAATTACCTACATCCAAATTACCTACTTTTAAATATTGAAGTGGTATGATTTGGTATTTATGAGTAGGTAAATCGAAATTACGTACATTTGGCCTATTGAGTTATAACATATTTATATACATATGTTACATTTCAGTGCTTTGGAAGTAGTACAGTATACTATAGGTAAACACCTTATAGGTTTATGCTGTACCACATCCTTATAGTTTTGCACTTTGACATTCACTATGACAAACTTTTACATACAAACATAGAAATTTAGTTCTTTCTTTAACCAGTAGAGGTAGTTCTAAAAAAACCCAGTTTTTTTTGTTTTGTTTTGCTTGAAAAACGTAGAAAAATGAACTTTTTACACAGGAACAAACTATAAAATTGAAAGAAAAAAACGTATTTGCTGCATCTGTGGTTCCTGTTCTTCTGTAAAATTAATTCAATGGACTGTTGTCCGAAGGCTACTAATTTACTGCGATGTATGCATTGCATCATTAAATTTTTCAGTTGTTGCTGAATGTTCGCCACCACTGAAGATGGTATTGGTGGTACTCCGGTTGTTGCTGTAGATGTACTAGGAGAGGAGTCCTCCTCCTGAGATCTTTGCACCACAGCTCTACTCCAATTGTTCGGGTGTATATTTTTTTACATGGCGTTCATGCTGTGGGTTCCAAATGAATATTTCTTATTTGGATTTCCTCTTGATAACACTGTGTCACAGATCTTGCAGGTGACCAGTGGTGCATTTACCTTCTTTTGATGTTCTGGTATGCTGAAAAATTTCCAGACTATGGACTCCTTCTTCTTACTTGGGTGAGGGTCCTCTTCAACAAAATCATCATTAGAAGAATGGTCAGAGTCTGGATGTTAAGCCATTTGGAAGTATTTTTCTGTAGCTAGGAGCTGGAGAAAAAAGGTGTTGCTTCTCTGAAAGCCAAAGAAGAATGATGAACATGGGAGGGGTCTTTAACAATTGGAGTAGGAAGTATTATAAACCAATTAAATCTTTTCTTTTGAGGTCACATGGTTGGACGTGAGCTTACGGAGCGCTTACGTTGCATTTACGGAGCGCTTACGTAAGCTTACGGTGCGTTAACGCTCTTTTTACGGAGCGCTAACATCATCTTACGATGCATTTAAGTATTAAGTACCCTCGCAAGATTTATCATTTCCTAAAGTTATATATGGTCTTTAAAATTTTAAACTAACATGTTCTTTATTATCCCAGATAATGTGTACCTTTATATTATGCAATGAATACGTAGATATAACGATTTTAAGGTAATAAAACTTTCGGGGGTAAGAGCTCGAAGCTTTTACGGTGCGCGGACGGAGCTCTTACGTTGCGTGCACGTGCGACGTACCCTCGCGAGATTTGTTACTACTTCAAAAAGTAATATACTGTTAAAAGTTTTAAAAAAAAAAAACATTTTCTACATTAAAGCAGATAGTGTCTACCTTTAAAATCTATGTTAAAAACGTAGATATTATGTTTTAGAAACTTAAAAAATTTGTCGGGGTAAGAGCTCGGAGCGTTCACGGTGCGCGGACTCTGTAATCATATAAAAAAAAAACTTGAAAATAAAAATTATATATATATATTATATTAAATATATATATTCACTGAAAAAACCATAGGTTTCAAGCCTTACATAGTTAGGTATTAGTATTTAAAAAACCTTGCAAATTCACAAAAAAAAAACATAGGTTTCAGGTCATATATAGTTAGGTATTAGCATTTAAAAAACCTTGCAAATTCACTGAAAAAACCATAGGTTTCAGGTCATATATAGTTAGGAATTAGCATTTAAAAAATCTTGCAAATTCACTGAAAAAACATAGGTTTCAGGTCATATATAGTTAGGAATTAGCATTTAAAAAACCTTGCAAATTCACTGAAAAAACATAGGTTTCAGGTCATATATAGTTAGGAATTAGCATTTAAAAAAACATTGAAATTGCTCCTATATAGTTAGTTGTACTAAGTATATTTCGCGCACCCACAATCCATTGCTGATTATGTCACATATTACATCATTCATGACATGGTCAGTGACATCACTGATGACATCACTGATGACATCTCATTTGACATCACTGATCACATCATTGATGATATCATTCATGTGATAATACAATGGAGCTCCTCACACTCTAATATAACCTTTGATACACCCAGTTTTAAACACAGACGACCATTCTTGAAACCATTGACACACCAATACCAGTTACTACATACGCACACACTGATTGTTAGGTCTATACACACATCCAATCATTTACCCATAGAATCATTCATACATACAGTCACTCATCAATACAACACTATCATCCGCACTCAAACACCTATACAGACACTCACACTCTGCCACTCATCCATGGAGTGACTCACACATCTAGTCAGTCATGCAAAGAAACAATCACCCTTTCATTTCCTCAACTATACAGTTATACACACAACACCTTACTTATTCAAACATATACAAACACATACTTACTTTGTTATACAATTACTGATACAAGTACACAATGATCCATACAGCCACTCGCACAATCAGTTGCTCTTATGTATAGTCATTTATGTATGCCAGCTACCCACACACACACACTCAGTCTCCCATACAAATACTCAGGCAACCAATCAATAACACATATAGCCACTCATATAGCTACTGATCAACACATGCAGTAGCTTATACAACAACAGACATACTGATGCACACATTCAGACAATTTAGTCACTAACCCATGCATTCAGGAAGACACATTTAATCACTCGCTCATACATTCAGTCATGTACCTACTAAATCCTTCATCCAGACACTTATACATCCACTCATTTTTCAATATGTAAAACATATTCAAACTTTACAGAAAAACACAGTCACTGGATGATGTACACACAGTCACTGGATGATGTCATCAGTGATGTCATTTGAGATGTCATCAGTGATGTCACAGACCATGTCATGAATGATGTAATATGTGACATCATCAGCAGTGGATTGCGGGTGCGCGAAATATAGTTAGTACAACTAACTATATAGAAGCAATTTCAATGGTTTTGTGTGAGTAAAATAAGGTTTTTTATATGCTAATCCCTAACTATATATGACCTGAAACCTATGTTTTTTTCAGTGAATATATATATATATATATATATATATATATATATATATATATATTCACTGACCATGTCATGAATGATGTAATATGTGACATCATCAGCAGTGGATTGCGGGTGCGCAATATATAGTTAGTGCAACTAACTATATATGCGAATTTCAATGGTTTTGTGTGAGTAAAATAAGGTTTAAATGCTAATCCCTAACTATATATGGTCTATAACCTATGGTTTTTTCAGTGAATTTTCAAGGTTTTGTAAATGCTAATTCCTAACTATATATGGTCTATAACCTATGGTTTGTTCAGTGAATTTCAATGGTTTTTTAATAGCAAATATCAAAAGCTGTAAAATGTATTCTTCTTTTAAATGAAAAATATATTTTATATGTTTTAATTATAATTGTTTTATGCATCTGCCAAACCCTGACCTCTTAATAGTGCACTGTGGTGAAAATGATTTGGGCACTATGACTGGGGTTGGTCTGGAAATGCTTTTAAAGGACACCTTTCATCAATTGATGACACTTTTTCCCCAAACTGCCTTGGTATATTCCAATATATGCCAAAGACAGAAATGGAACTGGTCCAACCAATTTTGTCCACAATTTGAGAAAGCACGGAAAGATGTGAATAAATCTTTTTCTGCTTACATGAGAGACTTTAGAATGGGTTCAATATACAACAATAACTTGCATTACAACATGCAAGACATCTACAGAGGAGATGGTGTGCTTTTCGCAGATGAGGGGAATAGAATATTCCTCCTGAATTTAAAACTGTGCATTGGAACCTACTTGTGGGGACCTAAATCAGCCACAGAACCCAATAGCTTTTCAGAGCTACCCTACCTCTGATCATTCTAAACGTTAATCTTTTTCTAACTTTTTTCACTATTTTTCCTCAAAGTACGCTCCCCGGTTCGCTTACCGGTGCGCGTACCAGGCGCTCCCCAGCGAATTGTTTCAATTTTTTTTTTTTTTTGCCTATATGAGCGTCTTAAGCCCCCCCTCAGAAAACCTAGAGGGTTACAAAGTGTCTACCATGCCCCCTTCTACCCATTCCGAACATTGTTTCCCCTCCATCTTGTGTCTCAATTCTACCGATACACAAAATGGAGGACTCCTGTAACGCTGCTGGTTCGCGTACCGGTGCGCGCACCGGTGAGCGCTCGCTAAAAAAAGGTGGGAAAGTAATTTACAGAAAAACCACTGGAGACACTTTCATCAAATATAGAATAGGCCCTACTACATAGCAGTCCCTACCATTTACCCAAATTTGATGGAATTCCATTGAGAAAATTATGCTTTAGGACTGACTAAATTTCTTGAGGTAAATTACATGACAGAAACACATGAAGTGTTAGAATTGACAACCAATTAAAATGTTACTTTCATTTTCTACTATTATTTAATGACATTTGATTGGTTATGTACCTGAATATATATATAAAGAAAGAGAGAGAAACAGAGCCATTTTGACTACTACTTCCTGAAGTACATTTCAAGAGCATTTTAACTGTGAACTTTAACTTCTTTTTCAAAGGTAAGATATAATTTAAAAAATTTGAAAGGAGAACTATGTTATGCACTTTAAATTAAATAAGGAAAACGTTTTCAGATAGTTACATACTGTCCCTCTATAAGAGTTAGTCATTGAGAAAGACTTAATCATTTAAATTTTTGATTATTTGATTGAGTTAGGCTTTTGTGGTATCATTATTAATTTACTTAGGCTTCATCACAGGCACTTTTTAATAGTTTTACTTCCTGCCTGAAACCATGCACTGCCCAAAGATTACTTCACTGTTAAAAACTCACAAGCACCTGTGTGAACTTAAACCCAACAGTGCCCTATCTCCACTGATATATGAAAACAATCCAAAGGAAGAACATGAAGAAATTGACTTTTTGGATGACACATTAGACGAAGAATTAACTAAATGTGCTGAAGAATGTGAATGCGATTCTTGGAATGAAAAGGAGGACATTCCTGATGATTTAATGCTACAAATTCTCTTAGATTATGAAAAATCAGAACAATAAATTTAAATTTTAAAAGTTAAAATTGTTTGAGACATTATTCTTTTTAATATGAAAATTATGAAATAGTACCCAAAAAGATAAAATATAATCTGAGACTTAAAATATACTGTGCAACATTTTTTGTGTTACATAGAAGTTTGCTCATAGTTACTTCCTTTCTCCCACTATATTATCTCCAATGTGTATTTAACTTCTCTTTATCATCTCCTGCCTCTATGTTCTTTCTGCTTTCCTCACAGACTATGCTATGAATTCCATATACCACAATAACTTCTGAAACAACATGCAAGATATCTCCAAAGAAAACAGTGTATATTTATTTTTAGACTCTGCATTGGTACCTACATGTTGGTACTTAAATAAAAAAAAAAAAAAAATACGACAAAAAGAACAATCAATAAACATACAATATTTGAACATTCTTTTTTCCGTATATTACGCTCCCCGGACCGCTTCCCGGTGCGCGTACCGGGCGCTCCCCCCGCAAAAAAAACGATAATTTTTTTTTTGCCCCGCGCGGCCTTTTAAAGCCCCCTCATCAAACCTAGGGGGTCAGGGAGGATGTACTCTGCCCCCTTATGCTCATTTCCCACTTTGTTTTTTCCACCTCTTGTGTCTCGATCCAACCGAGACACAAGATGGCGGCCGCTCCGGACTGTTTAGAATGTTGACAGTCACCGGGGAGCCAATCCGCTTCTCCTCGCGAAGTTCCGTTACGCGTCAGGTACGCGAACCGGGGCGCTAACCGGGACGCTGTCACAGATATATCTGTTTTTTCAAATGTTAATTTCTCAAAATCCACTGGAGCACATATATTGAGACATAGCAAAGGCACGTCGGGCAAACCAAATCTACAATTTTGCCAAGTTTCGTGTAAATCCATTCAGCCGTTCGAGCTAAAAGGGATTCCAACCGCCCTATGGAAAAATGAATGGGAAAAACGCGTTTTGGGACCCCCCTTTTTTCTCGGCCCCCCCTTGACGAAATCCCCCCAAATTTTCAGGGGCTGCTCAGAAACAAAATGTGCCATATTCCTGACAATTTCAGCTAATTCCGTCCACAAACGCCAAAGTTATTCATCATTAAATTTTCAGAAATCCCATAGGAAAAAAATCCTAACTATATATACCTACTGGCAACTGCCAGTAGGTAATATATACATGAGAACAGCCTCTGAGGAAGATGATTTGAAACGCGTCAGGCTGCATTTCATGGGCTGTGAAGTCTGCATGGCATAGCTGTTTCCAGAGTGCTTCCCTGCCAGCTGGGCAAACTTTGGAGCTTTCATTTATACGCAGCAGGCCCTGCCGCGAGGGAGGCACCACCGCGAGAAGAGAAGCGGGTCGGTGGGCTGGAAAGTTTGTCCCGTCTACAACGAAGGAAGCAGCGCCGAAATTAGAGACTTCTAGTGCATGGAACCCATACAGGGTATGAATCAGTGATCGTGTGAACCTTGGCACCCATCCAGGGTTAATTAGTGCCACACTACAAGTACCACAAATCCGTGGGAGACTGCTGTATTGCTCCTGTGAGCAACAACCAATCAGATGGCAGCAAATTTGAAATAAAGGTGTGGCGCCTGAGCCAATGAAAACATGAGAACAGCCTCTGAGGAAGATGATTTGAAACGCGTCAGGCTGCATTTCATGGGCTGTGAAGTCTGCTTGGCATAGCTGTTTCCAGAGTGCTTCCCTGCCAGCTAGGCAAACCTTGGAGCTTTCATTTATACGCGGCAGGCCCTGCCGCGAGGGAGGCACCACCGCGAGAAGAGAAGCGGGTCAGTGGGCTGGAAAGTTTGTCCCGTCTACCACGAAGGAAGCAGCGCCGAAATTAGAGACTTCTAGTGCATGGAACCCATACAGGGTATGAATCAGTGATCGTGTGAACCTTGGCACCCATCCAGGGTAAATTAGTGCCACACTACAAGTACCACAAATCCGTGGGAGACTGCTGTATTGCTCCTGTGAGCAACAACCAATCAGATGGCAGCAAATTTGAAATAAAGGTGTGGCACCTGAGCCAATGAATACATGAGAACAGCCTCTGAGGAAGATGATTTGAAACGCGTCAGGCTGCATTTCATGGGCTGTGAAGTCTGCATGGCATAGCTGTTTCCAGAGTGCTTCCCTGCCAGCTGGGCAAACCTTGGAGCTTTCATTTATACGCGGCAGGCCCTGCCGCGAGGGAGGCACCACCGCGAGAAGAGAAGCGGGTCGGTGGGCTGGAAAGTTTGTCCCGTCTACAACGAAGGAAGCAGCGCCGAAATTAGAGACTTCTAGTGCATGGAACCCATACAGGGTATGAATCAGTGATCGTGTGAACCTTGGCACCCATCCAGGGTAAATTAGTGCCACACTACAAGTACCACAAATCCGTGGGAGACTGCTGTATTGCTCCTGTGAGCAACAACCAATCAGATGGCAGCAAATTTGAAATAAAGGTGTGGCACCTGAGCCATTGAAAACATGAGAACAGCCTCTGAGGAAGATGATTTGAAACGCGTCAGGCTGCATTTCATGGGCTGTGAAGGCTGCATGGCATAGCTGTTTCCAGAGTGCTTCCCTGCCAGCTGGGCAAACCTTGGAGCTTTCATTTATACGCGGCAGGCCCTGCCGCGAGGGAGGCACCACCGCGAGAAGAGAAGCGGGTCGGTGGGCTGGAAAGTTTATCCCGTCTACAACGAAGGAAGCAGCGCCGAAATTAGAGACTTCTAGTGCATGGAACCCATACAGGGTATGAATCAGTGATCGTGTGAACCTTGGCACCCATCCAGGGTAAATTAGTGCCACACTACAAGTACCACAAATCCGTGGGAGACTGCTGTATTGCTCCTGTGAGCAACAACCAATCAGATGGCAGCAAATTTGAAATAAAGGTGTGGCACCTGAGCCAATGAAAACATGAGAACAGCCTCTGAGGAAGATGATTTGAAACGCGTCAGGCTGCATTTCATGGGCTGTGAAGTCTGCATGGCATAGCTGTTTCCAGAGTGCTTCCCTGCCAGCTGGGCAAACCTTGGAGCTTTCATATATACGCGGCAGGCCCTGCCGCGAGGGAGGCACCACCGCGAGAAGAGAAGCGGGTCGGTGGGCTGGAATGTTTGTCCCGTCTACAACGAAGGAAGCAGCGCCGAAATTAGAGACTTCTAGTGCATGGAACCCATACAGGGTATGAATCAGTGATCGTGTGAACCTTGGCACCCATCCAGGGTTAATTAGTGCCACACTACAAGTACCACAAATCCGTGGGAGACTGCTGTATTGCTCCTGTGAGCAACAACCAATCAGATGGCAGCAAATTTGAAATAAAGGTGTGGCACCTGAGCCAATGAAAACATGAGAACAGCCTCTGAGGAAGATGATTTGAAACGCGTCAGGCTGCATTTCATGGGCTGTGAAGTCTGCTTGGCATAGCTGTTTCCAGAGTGCTTCCCTGCCAGCTAGGCAAACCTTGGAGCTTTCATTTATACGCGGCAGGCCCTGCCGCGAGGGAGGCACCACCGCGAGAAGAGAAGCGGGTCGGTGGGCTGGAAAGTTTGTCCCGTCTACCACGAAGGAAGCAGCGCCAAAATTAGAGACTTCTAGTGCATGGAACCCGTACAGGGTATGAATCAGTGATCGTGTGAACCTTGGCACCCATCCAGGGTAAATTAGTGCCACACTACAAGTACCACAAATCCGTGGGAGACTGCTGTATTGCTCCTGTGAGCAACAACAAATCAGATGGCAGCAAATTTGAAATAAAGGTGTGGCACCTGAGCCAATGAATACATGAGAACAGCCTCTGAGGAAGATGATTTGAAACGCGTCAGGCTGCATTTCATGGGCTGTGAAGTCTGCATGGCATAGCTGTTTCCAGAGTGCTTCCCTGCCAGCTGGGAAAACCTTGGAGCTTTCATTTATACGCGGCAGGCCCTGCCGCGAGGGAAGCACCACCGCGAGAAGAGAAGCGGGTCGGTGGGCTGGAAAGTTTGTCCCGTCTACAACGAAGGAAGCAGCGCCGAAATTAGAGACTTCTAGTGCATGGAACCCATACAGGGTATGAATCAGTGATCGTGTGAACCTTGGCACCCATCCAGGGTAAATTAGTGCCACACTACAAGTACCACAAATCCGTGGGAGACTGCTGTATTGCTCCTGTGAACAACAACCAATCAGATGGCAGCAAATTTGAAATAAAGGTGTGGCACCTGAGCCAATGAAAACATGAGAACAGCCTCTGAGGAAGATGATTTGAAACGCGTCAGGCTGCATTTCATGGGCTGTGAAGGCTGCATGGCATAGCTGTTTCCAGAGTGCTTCCCTGCCAGCTGGGCAAACCTTGGAGCTTTCATTTATACGCGGCAGGCCCTGCCGCGAGGGAGGCACCACCGCGAGAAGAGAAGCGGGTCGGTGGGCTGGAAAGTTTGTCCCGTCTACAACGAAGGAAGCAGCGCCGAAATTAGAGACTTCTAGTGCATGGAACCCATACAGGGTATGAATCAGTGATCGTGTGAACCTTGGCACCCATCCAGGGTAAATTAGTGCCACACTACAAGTACCACAAATCCGTGGGAGACTGCTGTATTGCTCCTGTGAGCAACAACCAATCAGATGGCAGCAAATTTGAAATAAAGTTGTGGCACCTGAGCCAATGAAAACATGAGAACAGCCTCTGAGGAAGATGATTTGAAACGCGTCAGGCTGCATTTCATGGGCTGTGAAGTCTGCATGGCATAGCTGTTTCCAGAGTGCTTCCCTGCCAGCTGGGCAAACCTTGGAGCTTTCATTTATACGCGGCAGGCCCTGCCGCGAGGGAGGCACCACCGCGAGAAGAGAAGCGGGTCGGTGGGCTGGAAAGTTTGTCCCGTCTACAACGAAGGAAGCAGCGCCGAAATTAGAGACTTCTAGTGCATGGAACCCATACAGGGTATGAATCAGTGATCGTGTGAACCTTGGCACCCATCCAGGGTAAATTAGTGCCACACTACAAGTACCACAAACCCGTGGGAGACTGCTGTATTGCTCCTGTGAGCAACAACCAATCAGATGGCAGCAAATTTGAAATAAAGGTGTGGCACCTGAGCCAATGAAAACATGAGAACAGCCTCTGAGGAAGATGATTTGAAACGCGTCAGGCTGCATTTCATGGGCTGTGAAGTCTGCATGGCATAGCTGTTTCCAGAGTGCTTCCCTGCCAGCTGGGCAAACCTTAGAGCTTTTATATATATATTTATATATATATATTTTTATATTATATATAAAAGCTCCACTTTTCCATCCAAAAATGCCATGGTGCACTCAGGAATGGGTACGTATCCGTAGGTGCGGCGATGGTAACCGAGTTACAAATTGATGCTCGGTTTTTCTCTTACAGCAGTAAAAGAATGGGTCGCAATCCAAGGCTCAGATTTCTTACGATTTTATTCTCATGTTTAAACAAAAAACAGGACGCGTTTCGGCATCACGCCTTTTTCTACTGTTATTTGTGTAATGTGTTTCAACATTCTTAAATAAAGTTACACTCGTAATTCAAAGTGATGTCACATTAACATTGAAGAAGGACTACAGTTCATTACATAATTGCAGCGGCCATCTTAGAGTGTGTTTTGATTAAATACATTTCTACCACATTTTTGTGATGACCATTGCATTTTAACAACAAAAAGTTATTAAGCCCTGGATGGGCATTTTTTATGTAGCAATTTCTGACCATACAGAATTTCAAAATAAATAAATTATCAGTTAATTATAAATTTCTTTGTACTGTTTATGATTTGAATAGATTCACATTAGTTTTAGCAATTGGAAAATACTGCAGAGCAATTTATCTATACTCCATTTTGATGAGAATGAGGCCCAATCAAATACCTTCATATTGTCTGATCATGATCCTAGATGTATGGCTAATTCCTCTTCAGTGTTAAGCCCTCGCGGGGTTGTGGTTTGGAGATCTATTATAAATCTAGATTCCAATCTCCGCAATTGTATCTCTCTATTGCCACCCCTATCTTTCATGGGAACTTGATCTAGACAAAAGAACTTTAAAAGGTTGCGGTCACTCTGGTGTTTTTAAGCAAAGTGTACAAGCCCATTCTGTGTTTATTGCTTAGAGTGTCCATGTAAACTTCAGTATATTGGAAGTTCAATTCATCCAGTAAAGAAACGAATACTCGAGCATGCCAGAGCCATCCAACACAATGACCCTAACTACCCCGTTGCAAGACACTTTGCTCAAAAACACGAGTGACACAACTCACTATAGAAACAAAAAACTTTTCAGTGTGTAGATATACTATTGATACGTGTAGTGTACTGCACAGTGGACGCAACCTTATAATCTCAGACACTGGGGAATATCTCGGTCCTGTAGCTGTAATGTCTCCCCTTGCCTTTGAAGCAGAAATGGAGTGGGCTGATCCAACGTACGCAACTCCAGCGTAAAGTA
Source organism: Lissotriton vulgaris (assembly GCF_964263255.1). Taxonomy (NCBI): domain Eukaryota; kingdom Metazoa; phylum Chordata; class Amphibia; order Caudata; family Salamandridae; genus Lissotriton; species Lissotriton vulgaris. Next base: position 21,355 of record NW_028255433.1, on the reverse strand, counting down.
TAAATAATTAGGCTGCGCCTTGGGCGTGGTTCACTTGTGCAAAGAGAAAAGACTGCCACAGCGAAGGACCTCACCCTGCCACGTGGCTGCCGCAATGAACATGTGCCTCCTCGATACAGACCCATTACAAACTCAGCACCACAGCATTGTAGACTTATGTCTGTATCGACTACTGCCTTCGATCTACACTGAGGACAGCAGGGTTCACAACTTGAATTCAGCCTTGGATCTACACTATGGACAGCATAAAAGTCAGCCTTGATTTATTTAACACAGAAACAATTGTACTCTAAGTCCTCAGATTTTGTTAAAGGATGCAACAAAAAACATTACTCAATGTCTTTACTGACTACTGCCTTCGATCTACACTGCAGACAACATGTTTACAACTGGATACCAGTTTTGCATCTACATTACAGACAGCATTGAATGGAGCCTCGATTTATTTAAGGCAGAGACAATTGTACTCTATGTCCTCAGATTTTCTTAAAGGATATGACAAAAAAGATTCCTCAATGTCTGTCCCGACTGCCTTCGATCTACACTGTGGACAGTAGGGTTCACAACTTGAATTCAGCTTTGCATCTACACTACGGACAGTAGGGAATTCACCCTTGATTTATTTAATGCAGAGACAATTGTACTGCATGTGTTCAGATTTTGTTAAAATAAGTGACAAAAATCTATTCGTCGATATCTGTGCGGACTACTGCCTTCGATCTACACTGCGGACAGCAGGGTTCACAACTTGAATTTAGCTTTGGATCTACACTACGAACAGCATGAAATTCAGCCTTGATTTATTTAAGGCAGTGATAATTGTACTCTATGTCCTCAGATTTTGTTAAAGGATACAACAAAAAGAATTTCTTGATGTCTGTACTGACTACTGCCTTGATCAACAGTGAGGACAGCAGGGTTCACAACTTGAATTCAGCTTTGGATCTACACTACGGACAACATTGAATTTAGCCTTGATTTATTTAAGGTAGATACAATTATACTGTATGTCCTCAGATTTTGTTAAAGGATGCAACAAGAAAACATTCCTCAATGTCTGTACTGACTACTGACTTCGATCTACATTGTGACGGCTCACTATTCAGGTGGAATGGCGATTGCACATGACACATTCCAATAAGCAAGAGACATTGCACCAGCGCGACCCACCCAAACAATGAATCATCGCAGGGTGCGGACACGCGGAGTTCTTTCGGTACCATTAACTCACTGCACCACAAGTCATCTCCCCGTGGCCTTATTAAGACAGAATTCACTAGGCAAAAAACATTGCTCCCAGTGCGGTCTCCCTGGACCACGCATCATCGCAGGTTATGTACACGCTCAGTGCCAAAAGTACTACTAACTGAGTGCACCATAATTCATTGACACTTGGCCGTATTCAGACAGAATTCAACAGACAAAACACATTGGTCCGAATACGACCCCCCTGGACCACGCATTATCACAGGGAATGTACAAGTAAGCGCCAAAGATACTACTAACTCAGTGCAGCATAAATTATCACAAAGAAGAGTGAACAATTTCATGTCAGTAATGAGGCATACTATCACTTTTAAATGGAATTGATGCAGAATTCAATCGACAAAAGACATTTCTTCAATTACTATGCCTCCCCCCAGACCACGCATCATCGCAGGGTACGTACACGCTAAGCGGCAAAGGTACTACTAACTGAGTGCACCATAATTCATCGCCACATGGCCGTATTCAGGCAGAATTCAACAGACAAAACACATTGGTCCGAATGCGACCACGCATTATCGCAGGGAATGCACAAGCTCAGTGCCAAAGATACTACCAACTCAGTGCACCAAAAATTATCGCAAAGAAGAGTGAACAATTTTATGTCAGCAATGAGGCATACTATCACTTTTAAATGGAATTGATGCAGAATTCAATCGACAAAAGACATTACTCCAATTACTATGCCTCCCCCCCCAGACCACGCATCATCGCAGGGTACATATACGCTAAACGCAAAAGGTACTACTAACTCAGTGCACCAAAAATCATCGCCATGTGGCCTTAGTAAGGCAGAATTCACAAGACAAAAAACATTGCCATCAGTACGGCCTGCCCGGACCACGCATCATCGCAGGCTCCACAGAACCTTGTTGTTTCAGGTGCCACTAACTCAGTGCACCACTTATCATGGCTGGCTGCACACACGCTAAATTACCAATACTTTGCAGCTCTACTCAACGCCACGTGGCTGTGGGCTCTTGCTAACCGCTGCCTCCTCGCTACACTACGGTCATCATAGCTCACAATTAAATAGACTGTTGATTCATTATTTGCAGAGTACAATAATAAACTAAGTATAACATCTATTCTCAAACCCTATACAATATCCCTTTAGTATGCTTCCTTCAAGAACTTCTTTTATATCAGTTATATATTTAGTTGAATAATAAAATCCACGCAGCAAGTGCAAAGGCACACTCAATGGCAGTCTACACTGCGGACAGCACAGGTCACAATTTGAACTATAATGTCCCTGAAACATACCATCATTTCATTTTCAATCTTTATTTCGGCCATGTGGCCATAAAAGATATACATATACAAGCGTGGTAAAATCAACAACGATAATAACAAAGCAGTACATGTTATACACTGTAAAATCATTCATTTCTGTAGATTAAAACTACCAGAGTTACGTTTTAAAAGACTTGGGATTAAATCGGGGCCTGTGATTTCAAAATGCGAGTGCGGGTATGCCAGATATTGGTGAGGAATTTTGCCATTACAAACACGGTTAAACTCGAAACATCGGTTTTTAAAATTCTGTACATCGGGAGATACTCCCTGCAACCAAAGTTTCTAATAAGTGGTAGAAGCCAGTGTTTCCTAGCTTTCATATAGGTTGGGCAAAACAGGACCACGTGTAGATCACTCTCCTCCACATAGGAGCATGTCGGACACTGCTTAGAGGAAGACGGGGTTGTCCAGGAGCTGGTAAAAGATCGCAGGGGCAATGTTCCATATCTCCATTGGAGAAACAGCTTCCTGAGCAACACGGGGGACATGGCGTCCAAGACCCTTTCCAACCTATATGAGTCCTTGCTCAGCATAAATGCAGATGTTAGTGATCCCTCCCGCTGGCAGTCCATAGCAATTGATAATTTCTGATCATGGTAGACCTTGGCCAAAGTCCTGCGTGGGATATTTAATGAGGCGTGTGCAGGATCGGACCAGAGATCAGGGAACCCCAGTGTTGTACATGATTTTTGGATGTATTTTACCCAAGGGATCTGTAACGCTTTGGGATGAGTTAGAAGCTCACTCAGTTCCGCCCTGTAAGCAGATAGTTCTTCGCTACTCCACAGTCTTCGCCAGAAGACTATGGGTCTGAGACCTATTTCATTAGCTATTGGTCTCAGTCCCAGATCCAGCCTCAGTGGAAGGAGCGGGGTGCTGGCCGGAAGTGCAACTATCTGTCTAATGAAATTGTTCTCAGTTGCTGACAGACTACGAGTTGGTGTGTGTCCCCACAATTCCGCCCCATACATAGTAGCGCCCCTAGCCTGTGCTTTATAGATCTGTATGAGCGGTCCCAACGGCCGGTATGTCGAGCTCTTCATCATCCGCGTGATGCCCCCAGTGGTCTGTACTAATTTGAGGTTGGCTCTAGTCTGATGTGGCCCCCATGACATAGTCTCATTCAAGGTTACACCTAGATATTCAAAGGTGGAGACTCTCTCTAGTCTTGACGCTCCCAGTAGTGGATTCGGGCGCAGTTTCTGACTTGGATTCAGGACCATAAATTTAGTTTTTGTGGCGTTAATTTCTAGGCCCCTGTCTGTACAAAAGGCCACAAAAGAGTCAAGAATCCGCTGGTTCCCCTTGGGGTTTTGGACAGGAGCAGGGTGTCGTCTGCAAACATAATTGCAGGCACCCTGCTGCCGTTCAATTTTGGGGTGTCAGTGTTTTCAGTGCCATTCAGGTGGGCAATTACCCCGTTGACAAAGAGGCAGAACAGGGTCGGTGCGAGCACACAGCCCTGCCTAACCCCCCTGTCAACGGGGAATCTGTCTGTCAGTTCTCCTGACTTCCCGCACCTCACTCGGGCATAGTTGTTATAGTGTAATCTCTGTAAGATTATCAAGATGTCCACGGGTACACCCATCTCTGACAGGACATTCCAAAGTTTACCTCTGGGCACCAAGTCGAAGGCGGCCCTCAGATCCACAAATATTGTGTATAAGCTGCCGCCATCGAATATCGCTGCCCTCCAGTAAATCATATTCAATCTGAAAACCTGGTCCACTGTTGAAACCCCCTTTCTGAATCCTGCCTGATAGGGGCTAAGGACACCCATTTCTTCCTCCCACTCCTGAAGTCGATTCAGTAGTACCCTACCAAGCAACTTCTGTGGTACATCAATTAGGCTAATTGGTCTATAGTTGGCTGGGAGCAGGGGCGAGCCCTTCTTATATATGGGAACCACCTCTGCCCCCAGCCAAGTACTTGGAACCTCCATACCGCTCAAAACTCCGTTAAACAGAACGGTAAGGTAGGGGGCCCAGACATCGGGTTCCTGCTTAAACAGGTCCCCAGGTAGGCCGTCCAATCCTGGCGCCTTGCCCGATGTCAGTCCTGCTATTGCTGCCCTAACCTCTCCCACTGTTATTGGTTCCCCCTCGTATACTGCCTGGCCACCCCCAGTGTCGTTCGCAGTTTCTCCCAGCTCAGAACTATAAAGGGATTGGAAGTGAGTCTGCCATACCCCTGGTGCGATGTTAGGCTCAATGGCTGAGTGGAGATTCCCCGACCCCCTATTCACTACTCTCCAGAAGGTCCTGTGGTCTCCTTTCACAAGGGAATTATTTATCTCCTCCCATTGATTCTCCTCCCATTCAGTTTTAGCATGGGCGAGTAGTTTTTTATATGCCCGTCTGCTTTCTCTTACCTTCTCTCCACCTCGTCCCTCCTTAATATTTCTAAGGAGTTCTTCCTTTGCCTTTTTGCAGGCTTTGTTATACCACGAGGATTTATGTAGCTGCCCCCTCTTCGAGTTTTGTACGTTACTAAATAGGATGGGGGCGGCACCCTTTATGAGGTCCTCGTGTGCCTGGTGTAGTTTGCCCAGTGTATCTTTATTGGCCACCCCAATGGCTAAATCTCCTACACTCTCTAGAATAGGGATTAATCCTGCATAAAGCTTCGGGAGCTTCTCCTGACTCGAGGCTATATTTTCCCACCTGATTCTTCTTCTGTTAGCCAGTAGAAGTTCAGGTTTGTTTTCCTCACTCATAATTACAGGGGTTTGGAGGCCAGGATGGATAAGATCAAGTTCTAGAGCATTGTGATCGCTGTCAAGCCTTTCAGTGACCCTAAAATCCTTGATAGTGGGCCAATTCACTATCTGTACCAAAACATAATCCAGACGGGATTCTCTTCCTACTCTATTGTAGGTGGTTCTACTGGGTATATCTGAGTTGGTACACCCATTACAGGCTCTAATTCCGAATTTTAGGGTAAGGGCTGTGATCTGCAATGCTACGGGGGTCCATGCCTTTGGGGGAGGGGCTTCTGTGGAAGGTACTAACCACCTAGTCTCCTCTTCCATCGGGAATCCATCTAGGAGGCCCGGCAGCGGCTCAAAAAGAGAATTTAGGTCCCCCCCCACTATGTAGGGTAGATCTCCTGATATTTCAGCTAAATAAGCTGAGAGTTCATCAATGGTGGATAACTCCCTGGCAAATCCCACTGGCCTTGAGTAGATGTTAATCAGAACAAGTTTTGCTTGATTCGGCCAGGACAGTAGAACCACAAGAATATCATCAGATGGCACCAGTAAACGTTGGGCCTCACACCCTAGATGGGATGCCACCGACGTAGTTAGTCCTCCAGAAGGGTGACCCTTGCCCTCCCACCTAGCCGGGATAAAGAATGACTGGTATCCCTGGTGTGTATATTCCTCCCTGAAACATACATATTTCGACAATGTATTCCATACATGTTTCATATTTTAATGCAACCGTGATTACAAATGATGCAGTTCAGTAGGCAACAGACAATGCTTCCAGTGCAGACAACTCAGACCACGCATCATCGGAGGGTGCACACATGCTGAGCACCAGACTTACCACTAACTCAGTGCAACATAAATAATAGCCATGTGGACTTATTAAGGCAAAATTCAGTAGTCAAGACATTCTTACCAGTGCGGTCTGCCTGGACCACGGATCATCGCAGCCTCCACACAAACAGCCCCTACCCTAGTGCACCACAAATCATGAACCCTTCACGATAGAATATTCTTTATATTATTCCACAGGTAGTGCTCCTACCTTTGTACAGCAAAACTCACAAACCGTTTATGATGGAATATCTGTGTATATCATGATTACTATTATACTTGTTACCAACAGCAACGTAATAAAATGGAGTCGAGCGCATGTGCTCGTACCCACTTCAACTATCTATCTGTGCCTGTGTATTTAGTAGGTTTGTAAAATGATACTCCTGAGCCATACCACATTATATTGTGCTGTGAACAGCATATGCAACCATCTTACCTCGGCCAGTAACAAAAACTTCGATTATATAACTTTCTCTCGCTCATTCTACAAATACGGACTTACAAACTGGATCATTACAATACTGCAAGCAAAGATTATAGTACATTTTAAAGTGTGTGCTATTTTAGTATATTTATATAGCGCGAAGTTAACCCAAAACTATATCAGCAATTTACATTAACACCGTATTTACAGTACATTTTCAGGCACGCATAGAATACGTCATTTCTCTACAATAACAGGATGTGGACGCGACTCCGAGGCTCGAACACTGATCTCCAGCACCAAGTTCGACAGTATACCCGGATGACCAAATATGTATATATATTAGCTCTCCATGTGCCAAAAACTGCAACCTAAAGCTTTCATAGCCCTGTATTACTACAGCTACAACACTCCACTGAATGTACAACAAACATTCATATTAGCAGAAATGCGTCATGTGCACCATCTTTTATGTGTGCAACTATGGATGAATATAGTGTCAGTGATTCCTCGTACCTTCCATGTTGTCAATGTTGTGGGACTTTACAGACATAATGACACATTTATTTTTAAGAACCGGTTGAAGGAAGCACTACAATACAGACAGCCGAATCAGTTGATTTCTCAAATAGCTCACGACAGAGCCACGCCCATAGCTCCAGAGTCATTGTTCACAGCCTCGCGTAGCAGTGGCATACGTCAGGCCAGCCCACTCCACTTACGCTTACAGGAAAACACACCAAGGGGAAAGGATGTGGTCCGTCGCGTAGACTACCGACTTTGGTCCTGGAGACCAGGGTTCGAGCCTCAGGGTCTGTTAGAATTCGGGGTCTCTGGTTGGCGCAAGTATGCACTTGTGACCAGCAGGGACCCTCTCCTTTAAGTCAGGGCGAAGGATGACCCCTTAGAATTACCCTTGCTCACCCTCTAGGTGCGTGGCGTGAGCAGCCAAGTCTATTCTTCAGGCGCTATGGAGTTAAGCACTTGTAATAACACACACAGTAAAATGTACCAATCCCCCCACAAATGGACACCAGGCAGGTATTATATATAAAAATACGTTCCTTTATGTAAATATATATATATATATATATATATATATATATATATATAAGCAGATCAAACTTATCACAAGACCAATAACGTTTTTATATGCCAACAGATTGTAATGGGCACGCTTCTCTTAGCTATAGTTCACAAGTAATAGGGTTTCTTTTCACTTCAAATTACTTCCAAAGTGGTTCTCTTAATATTGCAAGCTGTTCCTTCACGCTGGTTTCTAGTTCAGTTAAAAAACAGTTCCTTGACATGTTAGGCAAGTTTCCTACCCCTCTTGGGCCTCAGGGACTGGGTTCTGCGCTTCGTAGCGCTCCGACGAGCTCTGGACGGGAGAACTTGGCACACTCTGTCAAGGTTCACGCATCGGGCGTGAGCACCCGTACGCGGCGTACACTTCGGCAGGGGAGGTAGAGGCGTACAGCTGTCAGCCTCGGGTGCGAGGCGCACAGATCCCTCCTCAGTACTGCTACGGGCAAGTGAAGCGTTCAGGGCTCAATGCGCACAGCCTTTCACTGTCACACGGAGCGAGCGGGGCGAAAGGAGAAATAACACGTTGCGGGCCCCTAGCCCGATGTCAGCTCTTCAAAAATGCCTCGATTGCTTTGGGTTTGGCAGAGTCGTGCACGAGCAGTGCGACTCGGTCCGGTAAGCGCTTTGGTGTCTCTTCACGAGGTGGAGGATCTCCGGGAGGTGGGGCGCAGCACGGGAGCCCTCAGTACAGACAGTACCGAGGGGGGGTCCCTTCACAATGCGGCGCAGCCTCTCCGGGGGTAACAGAGCAAAGCGGGCGGCCGGGTGCAATGGCATGCATGGGCGGCCGTCCAGGCTGCAGGCTGCTCGCGTCCCCGGGATTCCGGCGGGAGGGGCTGAAATCACACTCAGGCACTCCAATAAGCAGGCGGGGGTAGAGGAGCGGCCGGCCTTAGCCCGGGGGCAGAGAGCGACTCCAAACGGAGCGAGGCTCTCAAGGGCAAGAGGGCAGTCTGGCTCCCGGATACCACGGCTCTAGGAGGGTGCGAGAGGGGGCAGACTTCACCTCCGGTGGGTTGAAATACTCGGCCTCAGAGAGTAGACGAGCCAAAGCACAGGAGAACCCACTGGTCCTGGGGTCCAGTTCAGGGGGCAAGCTCAGTCAAGCCCTTGGAGAATGTTTCAAAGCACAAGTCTACAAAGTCTTTTCAAAGTATCATCTTATCGTACCTAAGAATTGCATATAAAGTCTCGTTATAAGTCAATCTTGTGTGGTGTCCGTCTGTGGGGGGGAAGTTGCTTGTCTGTACAGTCGTTGGAGACGGCTCTCCCCGGAGACCTCTCCCCGTAACCTCGGCCGACCCTCCCGGTCCGTCTAACATGCAGTATGTAGATGACCTTCTAGTGGCTGCCGATGACAAGGAAACTTGCAAAGCAGCTACAATTTTGTTATTACATCATTTGTCCAATTTGAATCACAAGGTGTCACCTTCGAAAATGCAATATTGCTGCCAAGAAGTGACCTACCTAGGTCATCTCTTGTCAAAGGAGGGAAGGAAGTTGACCCCAGAGAGAATAAAAGCAATTACGCAGATGGGTGTTCCTCGTACACAGAGAGAAGTACGTGCCTTTTTAGGTATTACCTCATACTGTAGGCAGTGGATCCCAAGTTTTTCTCTTTTAGCAAAACCATTGGTAGCTTTGACTGGGAAAAATGTTCCGAGTCCGGTGCCATGGTCTGCTGAATGTCAGGAGAGTTTTTCTGAGTTACGAAATGCACTATGTTCAGCTCCTGTATTAGGTACACCCGATTACAGCAAGCCATTCACGCTCTATGTTCACGAAAGAGAAGGTTGCGCGTTGAGTGTTCTGACACAGAGATTTGGTGATAAAAAACGCCCTTGTGCGTATTTTTCATCAACATTAGATCCGGTAGCTAGAGCGTTGCCTAGTTGCTTGAGAGCTACAGCAGCAGCTGCGGCTTCCATTCGACAATCTGCTGGTTTGGTGATGAATAACATGCTAGTGGTCATGGTTCCTCATGCTGTGGACACACTCATGAACCGAACCAAGACGCAACATCTTACCAGTGCTAGATTATCTGGTTATGAGCTGACACTGCTAGCAAGTCATATTCAGATCAAAAGATGCAATGTATTGAATCCAGCAACACTGTTGCCGGCTAATCAAGAGTCGAGTGATTCCGAGCCCCATGATTGCTGTTTCAGAACTGAGGAAGAGACAAAAGGACGAATTGATTTAAAAGACACCCCATTGTCAGATCCAGATGGCACGATGTATGTTGATGGGTCATGCTTCAAATTGGAGAATGGTGATGTGACTGCTGCCTATGCAGTAACGACTTTGAGTACGATTGTGGAGACTGCGAGAGTGAGTCAGAATTCTGCCCAAGCTGCAGAATTAATCGCTCTAACGAGAGCGTGTGTTTTAGCTGAGGGAAAGAGAGTGAATGTGTTCACAGATAGTCAGTACGCGTTCGGCGTGGCCCATAATTTTGGCCGTTTGTGGAAAGAAAGAGGTTTCATTACGTCCCATGGACTAAGATTCAACATGGTCAGCTAGTTAATGACTTATTGGAATCTCTAACCTTGCCGACTGAAGTTGCGATTGTGAAATGCAGTGCGCATAAAGCAATCACGGATGATGTTGGTCGTGGGAATGCTTTTGCTGACGAAACCGCTAAGCAGACAGCTAGAAATATGATGAGTAGAATGTATGTTGCAACGTCTGCAAGATGGATTTCTGAGTCTGGAATGTGTGAGGATACAGTGGAAAGTGTGAAAGAGATTCAGAAAGAGGCAACTGAGGAGGAAAAGCGTGCATGGAAAGGAAGTACGGGCAAGTTGGATTCGAGTGGGTGTTGGATTGATTTGTCGGAACAACAGCGTTGGATGTTGCCTGATGCGTACGTGCTCGCTGTGGTGACAATGGCACATGGAGTAGCGCACATAAGTTCTAAAGGAATCTGTAAAATGTTGGCTCCAGTCTGGAAGAATGATGGGATTAGTAAATGTGCAGAAAGAGTGGTGAAAAATTGTATGGTATGCCTGATGCATAATCCTGGCAAGGGAACCCCTACACCTGCTGGTCACTTCGCGCCACCTTCCTGCCCCTTTGAAGTAATTCAGTTAGATTTCATACACATGGATCGCTGTAATAACTTAAAGTACGTCCTGGTGGTAGTTTGTGCGTTTTCCAGATGGATCGAAGCATATCCACTGAAAGACAACACTGCCCTATCAACTGCCAAAATTCTTCTAATTTTTGACCCTTTTCTACTACATGCCATCTCGCAAACTAGTGACCTCAAGCGCAATGACTCTAGTCTAACTTCATGGTCCCGCTGGTTGAATCGACTGCCGGCCTGTAGCCTTGAACTAATATATAAATCCATATGTTAGACACTCTTGTAATTATTACACTAACTAAATCGGGCATTATGAATTTTGGCATGGCTTAGTGAGCATTGTCTATAATACTATAATATTTGCTCCATCTGGCACATGGGGGATTTGAACCCCGAATGTAAACATATTATCAAGACACTATCTCTTTAAGAGCTGGAGCCCAGCGTAAAGGAGTTTACGTCAGGCTACCCACGTGATCGGAACTCCCTTGAACTGCATTTTAAATGCGATCCCGGGAAAATGCATTTTGCTTCCGGGGAGACAGCAGCCCAGAGTGCAGGTACAATGCGGGGAGTCGCGAGAGCCGAAGTAAGTCACAAGCTCTGACTTGATTTAGCGGCAACAAAGGAAAATAATTCTGATTCGTGGGATAACAATTTTTTTTTTCCCCCCTTTGTGAAGATAAACTCCGCGTGAAGGCATCCCGCGCTGTCTCGACCCATGGGGAGAGTCTATTATTCTTGTAACGTGAGTGTATGTGTTCGTATGTCGCTGTTGATAAGCGCACCACTGAGATCTTACCAGGGGCCCCTTCTTACACTGGTTTTCCAGGCACTGTTGGAAGAGGCACGACACTATTTAGGACGAAGCATGTTAGCTACTCTTTCTTTAATTATTACTTTTGGCAGTGTCAGATTGAGTAAAATATACTCCCTCTACATTCTGCCCACATCATTAAAATAAAAGCAGCTGAAATACAGCTTGTTAACATTACCTTGGGGTGGAAAAGTCTTTCACTCTATCGATGGGGGACATTAGAAAACCTTGAAGGCTCGCTATGAATTTCAGTGCCTAGGAATGGTCACCCCAAACAAAATAATGGCTTTGACACCATTCTGACATAGTGCATGTAATATCGCTATGCACTATATTCTGCTAATATGATAAGCTTATTTCATGTCAGTGTGTCATTAAGTGTTATTGTGTATTGTCTTTTTCTCTCCACAGGTTTTTTTACTCCTGCAAATCGCAGTGAGTTACCACGGCGACTAACCGTGACTAATACTTCATAAAAAATAATTTTTCACATTTAAGAGCCTCACGGGAGGGTGCGCCATAACGCGCGTACACCACCGGAGGACTAAATTTAGGTCCTGACGAATGCTGAGCAAATTTGCAGTTGTAACAGCAGAAACATGTTGACCAGTTGTTTGTTCAAAGGATACAGGTTTCCTGAAACTGAACCTTGTAGTCCGCCACTTTGTTTTTAATTTAATACAGGTTGGTCGGTATTAAAAATTTTTTGTACATGCCTCAACCTTGTATTTTTAATATTGCACCCACAGTTACACTCACACCTTCATTTGGGCACTGTTGCACTCACCACATCCCGCTCCGCTGTAAATCAGGCGTTGTAGCACGCTGGGGAGGCATTCGGCCACCCCAGCGGGGACCCAATGATGAAGCATGTCACCAACTAGTGGTGAGTGAGGGTCCTTTTACAAAAAGATATGATTTGCCATCCCCCTGGAAACCATACAAGGAACATTGTTTCCCCTTGTGAATATTTTTCTCTAAAGGGTTTTTTGGTTCTTGAGGGGAGTAGTAAGAGGAACATATATAAAGAAAAAGACACTACAAACCCTTTTTTTGAATTATCCTTTATTCATTTGCACCTAGTCACTCCTTAGTTGTTGTTGAAATATTGATTGGGGTACAGGAGTGCCTGCTCATGCCCTTACTCTCTAGTTGTTTATTGCTATAAGTTTAATAGCCACCATGCAGAAAATTGTTGGGAGAATGGTAACAAACCAGCTAATGGACTGGGTGGAAGATAATAGCGCCCTCTCCCCATACCAAGCGGGATTCAGGCGAGCAACTAGTACCATTGATCAGGTCTTCCGCTTCACCATATTGCGGTGGAAGACCGTCGAACTGGGAAGGGGCAGCCTGTACGTCGCATTTGTCGACCTGCGGGCGGCGTTCGATCTAGTCCCCCGGTACAAGCTATGGTCGGTTCTCCAAAAGCTGGGGATTCCTGCAGATCTGCTAACATTAATCATGCGACTGCATGAATCCAACTTTGCTAGAGTCCAGTGGGGAGGAAGTAGGGAGACAACATTGGACTTCCCTGTGGAAAGGGGTGTTAGGCAAGGCTGTTCCATGGCCCCTCTACTTTTCTCGCTATTCATTAATGGGATAGTCGAGAGAATGTTGAAGGCTAGTGTAGATGCCCCATCATTAGCGGACACCAGTGTTCCGATCCTGATGTTCGCCGACGACACTCTTATTTTGTCTAAGACCCCCATGGGGCTGCAACGTGCATTAAGCATTTTTTATGCTTTTTGCTTGGAGCACGGGCTAGAGGTAAATGTAGGAAAAACCAAACTAATGGCCTTCTCTGCAGGACGCAGGAGCTATCCCAAGATAACCCTAAATAACAGCAGGCTTGATATAGTTAATGAATTCACGTATTTGGGAGTGCAGATCGCGGGGGGGACTGGCTGGACGCATCATGTGAATAAAGTAGTCCTAAAGCACCAGCAGCTTTCAGGTGCCCTAAGGGGGGAACACCGTAAATCAAAAACAAAACCTATAAAACCCGCAATGACAGTGTACGATGCGAAGGTTTTGGGTGCCACTTTATATGGCGCGGAACTATGGGCTTGGAATAGTCTGGTGGCTCTTCAGACTTCCGAGAACAAGTTCATGCGAGGGATTACTGGACTTCCACAGAGCACCCCCCTAATCCCATTGTTCTTGGAGCTAGGCAGACGTACGATTGTCGACAGAGCTCGATTGCGACCAGTTCTTTACTGGAGACGCCTCTGGACGACTCCAGAAATAAGACAGTACGCAGAGGGCTTTCTGTGGATAATCAAGGAAGATATCTTCCATAAGATAAAATGGTTAAAACACCTGAAGACCATGTTGGTAAATCTAGGGTTTTCGAATCTTTGGAACAACCCCGAGGGAGAAATCTTCCCAAGCAAAGAAGCCCTCAAAGAGCAATATTGGGATTGGGTGGGAGGCAAGATGCTGAATGACACCAGGGCAGATTCTATGTCTGGTCGTTTCCTGGAGACTAAAATTTTTCCTGTCCTAGAAAATTACTGGGCCAATATCACGGTACCTATGGACAGGAAACTTGTCTTTCAGTTAAGGTCAGGATCTATCCCCCTTAAGAAATTGACATCTGGCTGGCACAGACTCACTAACAACCTATGTCCTGCTTGTGAAAATGCCGAGGAGAGCATAGGCCATTTTCTCTTCGCATGTCAAGCCTATGTAAATCCGAGGAGAAAATGGCTCTCGCCGGTATGCAAAAACCTGGGGACACGAGATAGTGCAGTGGCCTTAAGAATCCTATGCACAACAAACCAGGATTCGATAGTCATGGGGGTAGCCAAATACATGGGTTGGGCTTGGGCGATAAGACGACGGTCCTTGGGGGGTAGCAGGTAACCAGGGATTCCCTTTTTAATAAATTTGTATGTAATTGGTATAAATTGTTTTATGTGTAATGTAGTATGAGCTGCACTGTGTTTAATGAATTTTTTACTCTGTGACTATGTATTTTTGTGTAACTGTTTTGATTTTATGTGCTTTTATGAGAATTGTCTCGAATAAAGCTTATACAAACAAAAAAACAAAAACAAGCTATTGTTTTATTGTTTTTAAAATTGCCTTGCCGTCTGGGTAGCCGTAGGGTCGTGGCTGTGTGCCTAGTTGAATCTGCAGGGATCAGACACAAGGTCGATCTTTCTGTTGGTTCTGGGGACTCCCAGGACTGATAGAGGCATTTTCATCTACGTACACATCATCAGTGGTCGCGAGCGGATTGTAGAAGATGGAGCTTCCTGCGCTGCAACGAGAAAATGTGATTTATGTTCGCAGAAATAGACTTTACAGAATCCTCCACAGCAAATGTTTCCTGATGCAATGTGCTATTACGTTTTTAATTGTTTTGATGACGTTGGTGGGTGGAATCGTTTTTGGTATAAATTTAATCTTTGTGCCAGTAACTACAGTACCTCCCCTTGATCCTGCTACCTCTACTGTTTCTTCTATACACTCTTTTCACTCATTTCCTGAACACGAGCAAGCTCGACGCTCAGAATTTATCAATAACACTTTTGTACAGCTCTTGCACCAACACCAACTGGTAGTTAACACTACAGACTGCTGGGTGTGTGGCTTGATACCCCACACTATGGATAAAGGCATTCCCTATCTGGTTTTACCTTTTAGCTATAATGGATCATTTCAGGCCTTTCAAACCATCTTTTCCTATGCCCTTGAAACCTATCCTCCACGTCCACCACGTTCCACTAAATATAACTCTGCCAACAAAGCTTTAGTCCAGGGAATTATTGACATGATCAAGGACGTCAATAATACTCCATCTTACCCTAGAGACGAATTACGAGTATATTTGAGTTGGAATTCTTCAGAGTATCGCCTTAGTTTGGGAGAAAGCAAGCGTAAAAGCTCCACTCCAATCTGGGTCGTACCTCATCGAGGTCAGGTCTGTTTGCAAGGTAATGGGAGAAATCCGAGAGCTCAGCTAGGGAGGAGTGAGTGCGTTGAGACTTATGTGTTTTCGTCTAACTCTTCCCCCGCTTTTCTTACTGCTAGGGGTACCTACTTCATCTGTCAAGACAGAGCGTATACATGGTTGCCTGCTGACTTTTTAGGTTCATGTTATATTGCTCGATTGTTGCCTCCAACATACACTGCTTCATCTGATTATCACAAGACCAGAGTAGCAAGAGGTGTGTTCAGCAAGGAAGATACCGCTGGTCAGGAAGCTGGAGACTTCTTCAAAGGTTTCCTTCCGTTCTGGGGGCCTATGGCCAATAGTAGAAACATACGTCAGCTAACACGGGTAGTTGAATCTACTATTACCGAAACTGCTGGTGCCCTTAGCAATTTGACAGCTGAGCTTCAGGCGGATAGACTCATGACGCTGCAGAACCGTATGGTTCTAGACGTAATACTTGCAGATCGAGGTGGGGTATGCAGAATGATCCAATCGAGCTGCTGTGTCTTTATTCCCAACAATGCTCCAACAGTCTATGAGGCGATCTCTAAGCTACACAAGATTTCCGACTCTATACACGTAGACAAGGGAAACTGGTCCTTCATGGAGTGGTTGTGGACTCTGATATCAGCGTGGGGATGGAAGGTTCTGATGGTCATTGGTGTCATCTTAGTATTCCTATTCTCATGCTGCCTGATTATCCAGTGTGGTCCCGCTTTGTGTAGTCTCTGTGCTGCAACCTGTTTCAGAAAACCACTTGCGTTTGGAGAAAAGGCACGAGAAAGGATGATGGTACAACAGCATATCACTGACCTGATGAGCATAGAGTTAGATTCTGACATAGACTGAGTAATTGCCTATGTAAGGGCAAAAGGAGGGTCTGAGGTTCCGTGACGATTTGAACCCGTGTTTTCAATATTGTCGGAAATACATAATTTTGGTATCAGCGAACCGCAAATGATCCATTTAGCATATCCTGGTGTTTTCGCTATGCTACTAGCAAAAGTACTCCTGTTACAAACACATTTCCGATCTACCCATGGCATCCATCTTAGAGCATGGCAGCCATCTTGTGTTTCTTGCCCTCACATACGCAATAACCTCTGAATACTTCATTACGATTAAGGACACGTAGGCTTAGCCGGCGATTCACCTTTCCAGTAACACGTGCACCTCAGACCAGAACACGCTGTGGCTGCATGACTCGACAAAGGCTGCCTCCTCTGCCTAAGGCCAGTCCTGCTATACTGGTTCTTGTGTCCGTTGGCCTGATCATGATTAGGCGGCCGAAGCTGGTAGCCTTGCCCATTTACAACCCACAAACATCCCTTATCCTGCTTTTCTATCTTCTGCACCTGGCTCTGCTCCTTTCCTTCTGGGCCTTTATTAGGGGGAGGTAACGAAATTTACGATGAGGCGGTCCGGGTCTTGAATGAAAAGTTGACATGAGATTATGATGGAAAAGTGGGAACCCCTCGTTCGTAATGTTTTGACATCAGATATTGTCGACGATTCCTGTGCAACGCCAAATATTTATTGTTCAGGACACAAAGGTTTGGGAATGTATTACATGTAAAGAATTTGCCTCAAGCTCAAATTTTAGTATATAAGGAGCAAACCCTTTTGTACAAATTGAACAGGCTCCTAGATACTGCTTTGTGTAGTTTCTGTGACTTCTGTGTCCCTGCAGTAATAAACCTTTGGTCTTTGACGCCACCATCGAGAAGCCCGTGTTTCTGTTTATTTGTGCACCGAGACAGGTGGAACTCCGGGGTCTTCGGGTGTTATCCCGGACACCTCTGGACGGAACCAAAAAAGTCCAGAACTCCACAAGGCTGGTATACGCCCACACCACACACATCCAGCACAGGCATCACAACACACGTGACCCTACCAATAAAAAAGATGGGGCGCACATACTCCATGCCATTTTAGAGTGCTCCCATTGCAAGCGCTGTGATGCCCGTCCTGGTGGTTCGGACAGCTCATGTAGGCCCGAACTACTGAACAGGGGGGCCCACTACCACGTGCGTGGCCTCTTTGGTCACTGAGTTAGTGGTACCGCAAGGACTGACTGGGTGAGGAACCTGCGATGATGATGGGTGCACTAGTATGTCCTTTCCCATAGCGATATCAAGACTCAGCACCAAATGTGAGACTTCTTGGTGGCAGAGTGGGACTGCATGATGTAGAACATGCCCTGTCTGCGAAAAGGTGAGCAGTGAGGCCTGGAAGTGCAGCGGAGGGAGTAGATGGGGTACAGCAGAATGGATACAAAAAGGCGACACTGTATTTAGGCGTATGTACCCCTATATAGCCTATCTTATTGCATTTGTATTTTTTTTTCCTATAGTAGGAAAGTTTTTATAGTCGGTCAAATGTCCGTCACTAGTGATGATTGAAACCACGTCTATCACTGCGCACCACTTGGCTTCTATAACCGGATGTAAAACATTACTACTCTACTAATTGTTCATAAACCGAAGCCCAATAAACAAGTTAGAACCGTACAAATAGTTGTATTTTTAATGCGGGAGGGAAGGTGTGTGAAAGGGCGATGTTATTCTACTCCACATTAAGATAGTGGCAATTACCAATCATAACATCTTTCTTTTACTATCTCTTAGATGTGGAGCTTCAGGGTGCAGTATGTCCCAGGACGTGGTGGAAGACACACCGGTGTCAAAAAAGGTGAGCTGTGAATATTCTTTTCAGTCACTTTCTCACTTCCTCTCTCCTTTGATGAACAAATGACGCACAATCTTATCCTCCTTTTTATCCAACAGGTTGTGTTTCACAAATTGGCGTCCCCCCAACATCTCCAAAGCTCAATGTTTAAGGATTCTGCGATGATGCGTGGCCATCGTAACAACGCGTAGGAAGGTTGCTTCGACACGTGGTGAACCCTCTTTGAATCATTTTAAAGACCTGCTAGAACATACTGTAGATCTGAGCCAGCAGGCACTTCCGTACAGACACCTCTTCAGCGCGGTCTTATGAGAGGGGTGGGATGTATCAAGCACACTGCAAAAGTGCGAATAAGCACTATTGCCAAGTGTTATCTTAATTTGTGATCTTTGACTTCATTCAGTCACATCTCTGTCTCATTTTAAATACCATCTATACTATAAGATCGGCTAAGTCCACAAGCAGTGCTGCCCTACAGAATCCTGTTGAGGTTAGTTCCACGGGAGGGGTGTGGTGCACTACCCTTAGTATGCATGTTAAAAAAAAAGATTTTGCCTTTCGTAATGATGTAATCTCTCACCTCATTCAATCACATCAATCTAATTTTAAGGATTTTTGTTTTGCATGTTACTTACGCTACTACCACTGCAGTCCTTCTCACGTTTTGTTTATTCTACTGTTATTAAAGTTATGTTTTTATTTATTTCTGTTTCAATAAATGTTAATTAAAAAAACTGAGTGTATACGTCTTCTTTTTTTGACAACATTTGACTAGTATTCAGTGTGATACAAAGGCTAAGTCTTTACCAGCTCTTTACCAGAGACTGTAGATGCGATTAACGGTTCCTATGGAAATTTTTTAAAAGTCCAGCACACTTGCTGTTTGGATTAGCAACATATGTGCTGAACTTGCGACCTGTGTGCTCAATTAAGTGTTCCATGTACTGTTACTATGGTAACAGGCAGTAAGCAGTTTGGGAGTAGGGTTCAAAGGTGCTGGCAGAAGAGAAGCCGTTATATTTACCCAAGATCCTCTACATGACAGAGGGAAAAGCAAACTGATGACAGAACACTGTGTACATTAGGACCAAAGAAATACACAACTCTTCGAATTAACTTCAAGAGAGGGCTAGAGCCATAACCACTGGCGTTACAAAACCCCATGTACAATTTGCCTACTCTGTACTCAAAAATGGCCAATTCTTTATCGATCCTTATCAGACACTGCTGCTTCACGATTCACATGTGCACGTTACTAAATACTTCGTGGCTATTTAAATGGAAGATGGGATTGTCGACATTCCAAAACCTACGGGCATATTTACAAAGACGGCATTAAAATTATTGCCGCTTTAGCAGCAGCAAACTGCCAATAAAACGGCGATAATAGACTTCAAAATCCTTTGTTATCTTACCGGAAGATTATCTCTACACTGCTGTTTGCTATGGCAGGGTGGGAGCCAAGACTCCCAACATGCCATAGCAAACTTGGTTTGCATTTTGAAATAGAAAACACAAAAACCTGCTCTAGCTTTTAAAATGCAAATCAGATTGCCTTTCCCCAAAGGAAGCTGCATATTAGCAGGTCCCCGTATGCAAAAGTAATTGCAGCTTCCGAAGGACGCAGGGAGCTAGATGGGACCGTAGGGACATTAGGGCTCCACCCACGGTCCGAAACGTTGTATATATGCCCATGTGATGGCATCCCAGGGAAGAATAAAAATTAGTAGGTGATCATTTTTTTTTACAGTAAAATTAGGAGTCTTTAATGGGCATATTTATAAGGACAGCTTTAAAACGTTCTGGTGTAAACGTGGGCTTCTATTGGAATTCTCAGAATTCTCAAAAGCCTATTATTAAGCCTATTATAGCTGCTTTAACAGCACTTTACTAACGCTACAGCACGATCATTTTAACGCTGTCCTTGTAAATATGCTCCCAATATCGCGAGAAATATAGCGAAAATTCATGTTCGCAAGTTAAAAGCTGGTTAATATAAGACTGTTGACTTAACATATTAATTCACCTCGCATATTAAATATGCTTAATTCTACTTCAGAACAGATGTTAGGATCCGGCATAAACCGCAATTAGCATGAGTTTTGCTATCGGTCCTCGAATTACAGGGCTGCCTTGTAAATACACTCTGTTGTCCTACCTCCCTCTTCCATGTTATATTGTCATAGGAACACCTAACTTGCCTCTGGGATTGCCTATATTGCAACTCATTAGAGATGCAAGGCCAGCCGATAAGAAACAGGCTGCTAACATGCGTTAATGCCATTTAGCATCGCCTAGTAAGCAGGGCAATATCATTTTTAACGCTTTTTTTAAAATGCTGCAAAATGGCCCTTGTCAACATGCCCTCAAGTTTGCTATGACAGAGCGGGAACCTCGACTCCCGCCCTGCCATAGCAAACAGCAGTATCCCGGGGTAGGCACCCCGAGACACACCAGGAGCCTATCTCCTGAGCACGAGCTTCCCTCGGATTGGCTGCTAACACTTCAGACCAGAAAGTGTAAGCAGCCATGTTGTGCTAAAAGAAAGGTCCCGGGGACAATTTTATATAGTGGAGCTCTGTGTAATGATGATATGGACGCAGTGAAGGTTTAAGATTTATTAACAATAAAGGAGAAACAGGTGAGCGCCAGGCAGCACGACTTCCACTCCAGGACACCAGTAGCAAGATAACCCTTTCACGCTCCTGTGCCCAACATCACCACTTTATAGCTATGCCTTTAGAAGCCAGTCCGTCGGAACGCATCGCTCTACCTTTGCAAGCTAGTATGCTGCTGAGCGCCTGCGAGCTACTATGCTGCTGTTCCTTTGGGAGCGGACGGCCAGTAGTACTGCTTTTGAGTCGAGCGCACGGGCTGCAGTTGTCCCTCTGTGAGCCTGGGTGCGAACTGTTCATAAGTCGCACTATATGAGTATTGAAAAGCCATTTTGTGAATCAGTCCGTCAGTTGGCATCTGTCCGAGGCATTTCTGAAATACACCAGAGCTCTTTCTGTGAGAGATACCCCTTTTATGCTGCATCACCTCGCATTAGCAGGTAACGCACCCTCTTCCCACATCACCAGCACACCCCCAACAACCTTCTTGGGCCCGGAAGTGTCCCTCTGCGAACCGTTAATAAGAAGATGCTTGTGAGTTTGGACAAATAAGAAACTTAGTCATGTATGGATTTA
>NW_028255432.1:0-73634 GCF_964263255.1 Lissotriton vulgaris | reverse complement strand
TCCCCCCTCTGGCCAGCATATAATGACCGAAAAATATTGTAGGGAGGGTCAGCAGGGCATATTTAACGACCAGAACCACTTATGCCCTTACTATAACTAGCAAAACAAAAGGAAGTAGCCTGGTCCAAATGACTGTAGGTGTGCCGTGTCGAATCTAGAACCATGAGTCCATTAGTAGCACTGGAGTGATAACACTGGGCTGGAAAAAATTCCCATCAGCCCACCCATCTGGTGGAGTATCGTCACGTGGGAGTAACACACAAACTGCAACACCGACAACATCATTTACATGATCACCTGAGAATTGGGGAACACAAAAGTACCATCAGATGTCGTAAACAGGCCACCAAACTAACAAACCATTTCTTAGATCATAGACACACGGCTGATGAAATGAAGTGGGTTATCCTTGAACAGCCATACATTCCCCCTCACATTAGTGATGTGTCTAAGTTTCTATTCAAGAAGGAACAGAAGTGGGTTTTTCTTCTGAAAAGCCACATTCAGGGCCTCAATGACGATATACCGTGGACATCGCTGTAAACAACTAGTCCCGGTATATCGTTGTTCATGAGTGTCTCGTTTCTGACAATAATTTCATTTAGGGTTTAGAACCTTATATTTTCAAACTATATGAATCGTTCCATATCTCTCTAGTGAGCTACATACACCTCTTTCACATTGACGCCCTCGGTGAAGAGCTGCATGGACAACAACCCCATGGCACATGCGTAGAGTAGACACACACGTCTGTCCCTTGGTTTACGCATGCGCAGCCGATATAGCATTTTATACGGCGCAAGCACATACTAGCGAGAGCGTCTTCACTTCCGATTCAGCGCAAACGTCGATTAACAACACCTGCCACAGCCGTAGTCAATTACTCTATCAATACGGGTATAAAAGGACATGCACGTTCATCGGCCAGTTACCGCCACTCCCTCTCGGATGTTAGTGTAGAGGTACCGACGGACAGGTAGGGCATTTCATTGCGTTGCCCCCTTTTTTCGTAGTCATCATACTGCCAAGCCGAGTCTTTTTAGCCTTGACTCTCTCTCTACTTCTCCCCGCATGGTCTTAGTCATTTGCTCAAATGAGGTCGAGTCTCTTTTTTAACACAACTAGTTTTTGTTAGGAGAATATTGGAAATGTGTAATTATTGGCACGTAAGTACCTCTGATATCCTTCTGAGGTCTTTATTACATTTCCATCCTAACAGAGCGGGGCCTCCTTCTTCCCGAGTTGGTGCCGGGTGAGGTGAGGCGTACTCCCACACAACGCTGGGTGAGTCAGTACGTTTTCAATTTGATTGTGATTGTAGACACGTCAAAACCGGTAGAACTTATTGTCTACTGTGCTAGCGGGGAGAGATCTTCTCCACCGCACTGTTTGTGTGCTTAGTGTTTGTTTCTTGTATCCGTGAAACCGTTAGACACTATATTCTTTTCTGATGTACACTTCTCTTTTCCCTCTAGGATATACCACAAGACTTGGATCACCACCAGTATACATCTGGGCTCAGAGGAGCTGGTAGGATTTATCCAGTATATAAGTACACAGTCACTATCCTTATTTTCATTTGCAGTCGCAGTTTTCACTTGGTCCTGAAGAAAGCTTGGACCAATAGTCCATCTAGCTGAAACATGTCGACCTCCACACATCTTGCCTATATATAGTTATTATTTAAAACTATTTTGTCATTTTTAATTTTGACCCTAGTACCATACCTATTAAACTTATTTTTGGTCCTTGGAGTCAATTTTATCCTCACTTTCCTCACATCATTTCTCACTTGCACTGCACCCCATTAGCATCACCAGTGAAGCACTGTGGTCTGAGTTTACATCACTATAATCCATCTCCGCATCATTAATAGGTGCATTGGTCGGGATTCGGATTGATGATACATCTCCCACGTGACGATACTCCACCAGATGTGTGGTAAATATATTTTACCGTATACGAGTTTGCCATATAATTTCAGACAGGTAAAAAGAATAGCTCAATCAAATGAGAGGCAGAGTCCGTGGTGTCGGAGTCATAAGGGCTTTAATAAAAATGACTCGAGTCATGGAAATCAATTCCATCAATACAAGGGGTCGGGTATGCAATGATGGCAGAAAGATGTCAATGATTTATTAACAGTACATGACATATATAGTAAAATGACACAATGGCAGTGAATACAGTAGGCGTGACAAGTGAAAATTATACGATAAGAACACATGTGCGTAGCAAAAAGGCGTGAACAAGGGTGTGCACGAAGGCGTGTACTAGAAACGTCACAGAAAAGTGTCATAAGTGGGTGGATGCATAGAGAATTCTGCAGAGTCAGCTGAAACCTGTGGCCTGAATGCGCGCGCAGCTAATATGACGTGTGATTGACGTGCATCTGGAGGAAGCTAAGGGTCTGACTTTTAGCATTAGTAGGGGAGACAGAAGTCTGGCATGTCAGATCGACCTGTTCCTATAACATATCTGATATCTTGTATTTGGAGTATGTTTAATCTGAAGTAAAAGGTCTCTTGGGCAGAGGCTATTCTATACTGAATGCATATGTGTCTAAGTGCAATGCGCGGAGCCAGGGGTCTACCATGGTAACGGGAGCAATGAATTTCATAAGGGAGACAGGAAGGCTTGGCCCTTTGCTCTGTAGCCGGGGATATGTTCACCTATTTCACTAGACAGGAATGTGTTTTCGAGGAGGCTGAGCTGGCTACGCTGATAACTTGAAGGCAAAATACTGTTTCTGGCAGGCAGGCCAGGCCGAGCCAGGCACCGCTCGCTTGGCGGGTAGTAATTCAGAGGTCAGGGATGCATCTCCATGCTGCAGCTTTCAGAGGCAGAGACAGAAGCGTCTCGAAGGCAGAAATCAGGGCCTAGCTCGGCAGAGCCAGGAAAAACGTGAAAGTGCACCATGTAAAGACGGTGGCACGGCATACTTAGGAACTGAATTATCGATCCATTCATGGTGGATCTGATAGAGGACATGTTAACGTTGGACGCAAATGTATTTGCGTCATCAGATTCGGTTGTGGAGGGAAGTTACATGCACTTTGAACTCGTACATGGAGTCGATGGGGTACACGTTAGGGGACACACTTGACCATAAAAATTTCAATTACCTCATTCCCTCCTTGTCCCCTACGGACCCATTAAGATATATCAATTTTCATGAGACCATCTATTTGTTCATACAACATCATCTGTTCGGGAATGGGAACTTGGATGGGGAACACAAGCTGTGGCGCACAAGCCGCAAATCGCTGGCCCACATTGTAGACATAGACAACAACTGAATACTATGGCCAATATGATTCCTAGGAATGACAGTAGTTTCCATCCCCAGACCGATACTACACTCCAGAGCCAACCGGACCAAGTCCAGGAGCCTGGATTCTGGTGTATCAGATGAGCAATCTCGTGAAGTCTGGTAATGGCTTTATAGACTGATGGCGCGTTATTAGGAATAAACACGCAACAACTGGATCCGATGACTCTACAAGCTCCGCCCCTATCGGCCAGGATGACGTAAAGGACAAGGCGGTTCTAAAGAACAACAAGTCTCATAGCAGACTGCTCCTCTGTTAAGTTGCCCAAAGCAGAAGTAGTCTCATTCACTACCGCTTCGAGTATTCTTGTTAATTTGCGTATCAGTTTACTATTGGAGACAGTGCCTAGATAGGGAAAGAATCCTTTATTGAAATCTGTATATTGTTCCCATGTAGTTTCAGTCTGATACACTATTGGGAGATCTCTCTTGTGTCTAACAATATTAAGGCGGGAATTCCTGTGATAGTCAGATGGGGCTAGGAAAACTGGTGGCAATAGGAATGCAATGAAACAGGTACCATCCCAGTCTGGAGGTAAACGGACATAAGCTGTCTGACCACATATAAAATAGGAATGTCGGGAAGCTTTGAATGTAGACTTGCCTTTATCACTGAATTCGACCACAGTAGTACAGTCACTGTGACCTAGATGTACCGAACCATTCTTTCTGACACATAATACACCTTTTGCTGGTAAAACTGATATGGATGGTAAGTCTGGACTGGTCTCTGACCGAACATTTAGAATCATGAGATTAAGTGTAAAATTGCCTAATCCATACACTTCATTTTCTAGATCTGTCCCTGTCATTTGTGGAAGACCCTCCTCGTTTGGGAAGCATGCTTTGTTCATGACTGTGTTCAGATTGCCCCATATCCAATTGCCTTGGGAAACTCTGGATTCGGTGTCTATAGAGGATATTAAACTAAACCATGCACCACAGGAACCATTATGTGTAAACGGGTAAGGAAAAAGGGGCAGAGCTCCCTTGTAGTTCTGATAGGGAGGGAGTCGGCCACATATCCAACAATTAGTAGCATTATTGATCTGGTGAGAATGGTGTAACATACGAATGAATGTATTGTTGCGCAGCGCAAGGCGATAAGACAATTTGTGTGGAGGTAGAGCACTAAACGTGTGCTTGGCAGTGTCATTAGAAAAGGAATGTGCAAGAGGAGAATATACGTATAACATCCAACTCATAGCAATAATCGTAAGACTCTGAAAAAACCTAATAAGTAGTGTACAGATGCATCTGCTTCGGAGACTTTTACAATATTTCTGTTTCTTGGTCTCCTGTCTATCTCTCTCTCTATTTGGGTCTAACTTGTACATGTCAGAAACTGCCTAACCCCTTCACCCAGGGGGGGACTTAAACAATTAAACTGTCTGACTTACTAGACCTCAATTTCATGCGATACTCCTGTTGAGGAGTTTTCTCCAAAAGGGGAAGTTTGGTATCAGTCTCTGGAATGTGAGAGTTCTGGGAATCAGTCTTTGGCGGAAGTCCAGAAAAACGTTTCACGTGGCTGGAGTGGACCCAGTCCTTCCTCCCCTCTAATTTTACTGCAGTCCTGGTTGTTAACAAAACGATTTTCGGCTCCTTCAGCGGGGCTCCAGAGGGCTTGACCGGTCGAAATTTCGGACTACAACAACGTCCCCCGGGACCAGTTCATGTGGTTTCACCTCGGTGTTGTCTGGGAAGGCTGCCGCAACCTGTGAACGACATGATTGTAGTGCAGACATCAAGGAAGCAAGGTAATCTGTCAGCATATTACTGTCAACATCAGTTATTTTTCGCGGCAGAGGCGTCCCCCACATATTAGGAGGTCTACCGAAGACCACCTCATACGGGGATAGCTCTGTCCTAGAATGGGCTACCATTCGCATATAAAAAAGGGCAACTGGCAAAGCTACTATCCAATCTACTCCTTTCTCTTGACACACTTTGGCAAGGCGAGTTTTCAGAGTCTGATTGTGTCGCTCCACGAGACCTGCTGCCTCGGGATGTCAGACACAATGAAACTTCCACTGGTACCCCAAGAGAAGTGAAACCTGCTTCATAAGTTCAGATGAGAATGGCTGACCGTTATCCGAATACACGACACGGGGCAAACCGTATCGAGGGAAAAACTCACGAACCAACTGCTTGGCAGTGGTCGGGGCAGTGTAATCTGAGACGGGATATGCTTCTGTCCATCGGGATAGGGCACATACAACTACGAGGACATATTTGAATCCTCAGCATCTGTCCATCTGGATATAATCCATCTGGAGGACTTCAAAAGGATAGTCGGGAGGATGAAATCCACCTCGCTCTACGGGAATCCCTTTTCCTGGATTGAACTGACAACAGATCATGCAGGTACGCACTTTCTGTTTTACTGCTGCTCGTAAATGCTTGTTGAACCAAAGGTTCTGTAAACTGTCTAACATGGCTTTTTCTCCTAAATGTGCTGGACTATGTGCTGTGTTGATGATAACTTGAACCATAGAGTCGGGGAGAAACCATGTGGTCTTTCCCCTCGTCATCCATCCCTGGTCTGTCTGGACCCCTCCTTGTTCAGCCCATTTCTTTATTTCATCCGGAGTAGCATGTGTCTGTATGTCAATGACATCTTGTGTAGGATCCCTGACTGTCATGCAATGTGTCAGTGAGGTTACGTCAGTCTTTGTCATGTCTGTCGCTTGAGTATGAGTCAGTGCTGTATGTTTCGCTATTCGATCTGCAAAATCGTTACCCTGGGAAATAGTGTCTGTGACTTTAGTATGTGCTTTGCACTTCATGATAGCTATGGCTGTAGGCAAATGTATTGCTTCTAACAAAGCTTGAATGAGGGGGCCATGTTGAATCTTGGCTCCGTGAGAGGTCAAGAAACCTCTTTCTTGCCAGAGGACACCGAAGTCGTGTACAACTCCGAATGCATAACGTGAATCTGTGTATATGTTTACTTTCAGGTTCTTGGCTCGTATACAGGCTTGAGTCAGAGCAACGAGCTCTGCTGCTTGGGCTGACAGGGTGTCAATGCGATGTGTTTCTATGACTTCAGTTTCAGTGGTCACTGCATACGCGGCCACTAACTCTCCTGTGCTTGTTCTTAAACATGAACCATCCACATAAAGTGTCAGGTCTGGATTGAGTAATGCGACATCTGTCAAGTCTTGTCTGGGCTTTGTAATCATGTCAACGACATCCACACAGTCATGTGGAGTAGGATCTGTTGTGCTTGACGGTAAAAGTGTAGCAGGATTTAGTGTATTGCAGCGTCTGATTTCTATGTGTGGTTGGAATAATGTCAATTCATAACCTGTCAGTCGTGCTATAGTCAAGTGTTGAGTCTGTGTTCTGTTTAGAAGCACTTCCACAGAGTGTGGAACTTGTACTGTCAATTGATGTCCTAATACAATGGAGTCACTTTGTCTGATTGCTAGAGCTGTTGCTGCAACTGACTTTAAGCACGCAGGCAAGGCCTGGGCTACTGGATCCAATGTACTCGAAAAATAAGCACACGGTCTGTGTTTGTCTGCTTGAAGCTGAGTAAGAACCGACAACGCTGTGCCATTGCGCTCTGTGACAAAAAGTGTAAAAGGTTTGCTGTAACATGGTGTTGCTAATACGGGTGCTTGACATAAGGCTTTCTTTAATTCGTCAAAAGCTTGTGTATGTTCCTGTGTCCATGGGAGAACAGTCAAAGACGCTGCCTCCTGTGTTGTCAACTGTATAAGTGGTTTAGCTAGAAATGCATATTGTGGAATCCATTGTCAGCAATAAGAAGTGAGTCCAATAAAGGCTCGTACTTCTTTCTGTGTCTTGGGTTGCGGAAGATGTGCAATTAACTGAATTCGTTCAGGTGTCAGCTGCCTACCCCACTTGGACAGCAAGTGCCCAAGGTACACCACTTGCTGGGCACAGAATTGTAGCTTCGAAGGAGACACCTTGTGTCCCTTGTCCGCCAGGAAATGCAAGACTGTCAGTGATGCTTGTTCACATTCTGGTTCACTACGGGCGGTGATCAATAGGTCATCGACGTATTGGAGTAGGGCAGTGTTGGCAGGCATGTGAATACTGTCAAGTTGTCGTTTTAATGCTTGGCTATAGATGCTGGGGCTTTCTGTGAATCCTTGAGGTGCGCGTGCAAATTTGAAGCTTTGGCCATTTAAACAGAATCCGAAAAGGTATTGGCTTTCCGGATCAATGGGGACACTAAAGAAGGCGTTCTTGAGATCGATTACAGTAAAGAACGTCGCTTCGGAATCAATAGCTGTCAATAGTGACGAAATGTCTGGGACCACTGGATACTGTGGTACAATGCATTTATTTAATTCTCGCAAATCGATCACTAATCGATAAACTGGAGGTGCATTCGGATCAGTGCGTTTAAGAATTGGAATGATAGGGGAATTACAAACATTTGAGTCGGTTTCTACAACCCCTCCTTGTGCAATGAGCTCGTCAATGATTTTCAGTAAAGCCACTACAGCATCAGGTGGTAACTTATATTGTCGAATTCGGGGTAGTACAACTCCTGGCTTGAGTGTGACACGGTATGGAGTAATGTGCATACAACCTACATCAGTGGGGCCTTTTGCCCATAAATGTGCAGGAACATTCTGTAACCTAGGGTCAAAATCTCTCAATACATAATGTCCCTTAAAATCACGAAGGAACAACCTTACTCCTTCCGGAGAACAACAAATTACAGCTCCTAGAGCTTTCAGAGTTTTAATACCAAGCAAGTTTTCCGGACATGATTTCGTGAGCAATAAATCTGTAGTACGGGATAATGGACCAACTGCAAGGGGAACTGGTTTCGATACTTCATTAACAATAGGCTTTCCTGAAAATCTAAGGGAAACATTCTGTGAGCCTGAGAGGGGTGCCCCTGGAACCTCGTCATGACTGATGGTAGTTCTGCTTGCCCCTGTGTCAATCAAAAACTTTCTATCCTTCCCTAATACCTGACTATGTACATAAGGACCCTCTTGATCTACAGGAACCTCAATAAGAGGCAAGCCAACCTCCCTCTCTAGGCTGTTTCATGTGTACTGCTGATAATCCGGGTAGTCGGACTGTGCATACTGGTACATCTGTTGTGTGACATGTTGTGTTGCGGCAATGGGTTGAGGCTGTGGTACCGCTACGGTCTGTTGTGGAATCTGCATAGGCTGTATATTCTGCGGAACGTGTTGTTGGACCTGGTCCTGTCTGGGAGGACGCGGTCTCTCTTTAGTTTTACCTGTAGCTATGTTGTGTTTCAAAACTGTACAATCGTTTACATAGTGACCTGGCTGCTTACAATAGTTGCATGTCCCTTTAACAGGAGCTGCTGAATTATTGGACTGTGTCGTACCCCTTTTGTGACCATCAGCTGGAACTGACTGAGCAACTAGCACTTTCATTTTCGTGTCTTTCATACGTCTCTGTTCGTGATCATGTTCTTCCCTAATTCTGTTCTGGTGGTACTGTAACATTTGTAACATTTGGGAAGGCGTATTTGCTTGCCATGTGCTCTCGACTTTCAATACACGGTTCTTAACCTGAGGCAATGAATTCTCGACTAATTTGGTTACAAAAAGATGTGGGTATGACTCGCTACTTGTTTTCAGGCCACTATTAATAATAAAACATTTCTCAAATCTGGAGTAAAAATCACTAGTGTCTTCATCGTGCTTCTGTTTGCAGGCTGAGATTGCATCCCAGTCCTCCTTTTTAGTTGTCAATAATCTTGGCAAAACCTGTACTAATAATCCTGGTAATGCTTTAGTTTTGTCCCCAAGACCTAAACCTGGGGTTCGACCAGTTTCTTCGTTTTCTAATTCAGTCCAATTAATCTTTTTATCTCCCACCTCCCATTCTTTTTCTTTGAGTTTCTCGTAAATACCGGCAGGCAATAACACTTTCAATATTTTCATAATGTCGGGATATGTGTAATCTCCCATGAGTAACATGTCTTTTATTTCACAGTGAAACCCTGCTGGATCTTTATCATGACTTGGCACTATTTTCTTCATTTCCAATAATTCCATTTTAGTTATGGGCGTGTATACAAACACGCGTTCAAATGTATTATCTGGTTTCCTGACTGGATGTACTTCTCGTAAAGGGTTCTGTTTGTCTAGGTGATATAGTTGCCTAACTGGGGGTGGAACGGAAGCAAGATGTGGAGTCAAGAAAGTTCTATATTTGTGTCGTTGTTCTAAAATAATGTCAATTAAATCAGTACCTAGACCTCTCCATCTTCTCAGGAGTAAGTCTTGCAATAGATTATATAACAGACCTGGGTCAGATTGTTGGTTTTCATACTGTACAATGAGATGTTGGGTCATGTATATACCAGCTGGTCGCTGTTCTTCTGGGGTAAGACTTAGAAATGTTTGCACTACTGAATCGTCTTTATATATGCTGTCATCCCCGGCCCATTGGACTGCGGACCGGGCTAGTTCCTGATCACGTAAGGTATTGAGCTCTTGATAACCTACTCTTTCTTTCAGGATTTTATCAGTAATTTGGAAAATATGTTCAAGGGAACATCGCTCTGGTATCGGACAAAGGTAACGTTTCTTGTTTTCTAAACGAATGGGTCTGTCGAAGGGCCTATCAAGAGGATACTGTCTAGGGAGTTTCTCTCTACCTACGTACGCAAACAGGTCTCTAGTTTCAGCGGTATTCTCTGGTTCTTCCTCATCTGAGGTTTCCTTATCGTCTGACTCGAGATGCCTTTCAGACTCTCGTTGGGCATGTATTGCTACTATTACTTTACGGATCTTTCTAGTCATAACCTCTATACATTTCTCTTTATCATGTTTACACTCTGCAATATTCTGACTCCATTTTGACAATCCCTCCATCTCTTCTTGCGGAAAGCTTGGCTGGTCTTGTTCCCTTATCAAACAATTAATCAAAAATCGCAATATTAAAGGTTGTGTCTCAACTTTCTGATGTGCCATGGCTTCACGAATACACTCTGGTCTCTCTCCTGTTCTGATAAAATGATATATATTGTCTAGATGTTCTGGCATTTCTGGTAATAACATCAAATAATCTGTAACACGTCTTAAACGTAATGAGGCTACCATCATGGGTCCTACTTTGCCAGGCACTGTATCATATCTACAATCTGTAAGATATTCTTTAAGTTTTTTGGCTGGGGTTGCTTTAGGTGTACGCTGCATTGCTAATTCTCTCATTGTCATTCGTTGTAACTGTGGCGGGGTGCGATAACCTCCTGTAGCACCGCCTGAGGCGGAAGCGTGAGCATAACCTGACTGTAGGGTCGGTATCTGTAACGGGGTTGAACCCTGAGTAGCAGCGGGCCCAAAGGGATTAAGCGGATTAATAACAGGGGGAACAGTAGGGGAAGTGACAACAGGTGCGGGAATCTGGTGATGTGGAGGGGTCGTGGCTTGGTCAGCAGGGATCTGTGGTTGCAGGTTATTATTAGCAGGTGGTACGGGTACATTGGTATATGCGGGAGCTACATCGTCTAAATATGAAGAAAGGAAAATGTCTGCTGCGGTCTTTTTATGATGTAATTTAGTCGGAACCAATGGAGGGGGCAGATCTTTCGGTATTTCCGGGGTCGCCTTGGGCAGGCCCTCGTCCAGAACTGGATACAGTCCTGTTATAATTGCATTACTCTGTCTGTCGTGTTGTTCCATTCTGACTCGCTGTCCTTCTTCTAGTAGGTCTTTTTCTTTAGCTTTTTCGGAATCCTCTCTACTTTTCTCTGCTTTTCTGAGTGCTTTCTCTGTCCGTCTATGTGATTCCTTACGCCATAATTCTATTGCATCTTTCTGTGACTGTCTGGCTTTCTTTTTCCATAACGCTTCCTCTACTCTCATGATGCACTCTGCATCCCCTGTCCCTGTAACGGGCCATCTCTGATTCTCTGCCAAGTCTGTAGTATAATTGTTGTAAATAGGATGGTAATAGATGACAGGATACTTCTAGTTGATTACATGTAGATTTATTGTAGGACAGAGCTGAGTACATAACCTCGCTAGCTGACCAGACCATCAACTGACACTGGTAGAATTCTCAGATGGAAGTAAGAACATACATAGGCATTGTGGTAGACAGAGAATGAGAGAACACTAAGAAAGGACTAAGACTACAGACAACCATATTACATGAAGAATCAATGTACAACAATAATCCACCCACAAGTCTAAGTATAGTATGGCATCTAAGCCATGCTTGTGGTACATAAAATGTCCAGGAGTGTCCCTAGGTGGGATGGGGACTGCTTCTTCAAGTATCCCTTTCCTAGTTCCTATCTGTCGTAACTTTGAAAACAAAGGCATTGCTACCTCGATCTAGACGCAAACACGATAAACACAGTAAAGAAATGCCAACAATCACTCATACCACGACATTAAAACACATTGAAACATTTCGAACGAATACTGACTCAACAAAAATACTGAACAACTGAATAACTGAATACTAGATGCACTGCTAAACAGTACAGATACACTGCTAAAACAGTGCAGACCGGATCTGTGTACCCAAACCCATCTTGACCGGACACAAATAAATGCACCCGTCTTGATGCGTCCCCAGCAACGGTACTCACCGGGAAGCACGGAACGGAAGGCCTCGGAAACTCGACTGGACTGGACCGCTACGACGTCACTGCTGCTGCTGCGCACTACGCATGCCCCTCGGCATTACAGGTGGGTCTCTTGATACCTCGGACACTGCTCTCTCGGCTGGGCTCTGGTCGGGATCCTCCGCACTCCTCACCGCCTCGTCTGGATGTCGACCGCAGTCTCCGTCACCTCCGTAGGCCTGAGGGAGATACAGGAAAACCTGCAGATGCGCATGGGGTCCGTCACGGCTGTGGTAGGGGGCAAGGCCTGCGACGCATCACCGGCGCGTGGGATGGGGGAGGGGTCCCTATTCGGGCGCCAAATTATGTGGTAAATATATTTTACCGTATACGAGTTTGCCATATAATTTCAGACAGGTAAAAAGAATAGCTCAATCAAATGAGAGGCAGAGTCCGTGGTGTCTGAGTCATAAGGGCTTTAATAAAAATGATTCGAGTCATGGAAATCAATTCCATCAATACAAGGGGTCGGGTATGCAATGATGGCAGAAAGATGTCAATGATTTATTAACAGTACATGACATATATAGTAAAATGACACAATGGCAGTGAATACAGTAGGCGTGACAAGTGAAAAGTATACGATAAGAACACATGTGCGTAGCAAAAAGGCGTGAACAAGGGTGTGCACGAAGGCGTGTACTAGAAACGTCACAGAAAAGTGTCATAAGTGGGTGGATGCATAGTGAATTCTGCAGAGTCAGCTGAAACCTGTGGCCTGAATGCGCGCACAGCTAATATGACGTGTGATTGACGTGCATCTGGAGGAAGCTAAGAGTCTGACTTTTAGCATTAGTAGGGGAGACAGAAGTCTGGCATGTCAGATCGACCTGTTCCTATAACATATCTGATATCTTGTATTTGGAGTATGTTTAATCTGAAGTAAAAGGTCTCTTGGGCACAGGCTATTCTATACTGAATGCATATGTGTCTAAGTGCAATGCGCGGAGCCAGGGGCCTACCATGGTAACGGGAGCAATGAATTTCATAAGGGAGACAGGAAGGCTTGGCCCTTTGCTCTGTAGCCGGGGATATGTTCACCTATTTCACTAGACAGGAATGTGTTTTCGAGGAGGCTGAGCTGGCTACGCTGATAACTTGAAGGCGAAATACTGTTTCTGGCAGGCAGGCCAGGCCGAGCCGGGCACCGCTCGCTTGGCGGGTAGTAAGGCAGAGGTCAGGGATGCATCTCCAAGCAGCAGCTTTCAGAGGCAGAGACAGAATTGTCTCGAAGGCAGAAATCAGGGCCTAGTTCGGCAGAGCCAGGAAAAACGTGAAAGTGCACCATGTAAAGACGGTGGCACGGCATACTTAGGAACTGAATTATCGATCCATTCATGGTGGATCTGATAGAGGACATGTTAACGTTGGACGCAAATGTATTTGCGTCATCAGATTCGGTTGTGGAGGGAAGTTACATGCACTTTGAACTCGTACATGGAGTCGATGGGGTACACGTTAGGGGACACACTTGACCATAAAAATTTCAATTACCTCAGATGGGTGGGCTGATGGGATTTTTTTCCAGCCCAGTGTTATCACTCCAGTGCTACTAATGGACTCATGGTTCTAGATTCGACACGGCACACCTACAGTCATTTGGACCAGGCTACTTCCTTTTTTTTTCCCAGCATATAATGACACCATTATCTCAGCCGCAAAGCGGACGTGAGCAGCGGGCACGCCGGTGGCGCGTCGAAGGCGTGCCAAAGTCAAGCCCGTCTGCGCCCGTCCGCGACCGGTCGGGACCCGGGGCCATAGACCCTACTCCTTTTTTAATGTACAATTCTATGCAACTCCTGGCTCTTGAAGGTAATTGGCCTCTTAGCCCTCCTACAATTGAACGCATTCTTGCCCTTGGCATTTCCACCCCTACCCTCCCTTCCCCTGTGGCTCCCTCGCCTAGGTCCCAGTCCGCCACCCTTCCTGTTTCCCTCCCCCGCTCCCCCCCTTGCCCGCCTATTGTGGCCTCAGCCTTTCTCCTTAACACCCGTTCTGCGGGCAGGCACCAGTTGGAGCTTTTTAATTTGTTGGACACTAAGACTCCTGACCTTTTGTTTCTGACGGAAACTTGGTTTCTGCAGACTCTCTGCCTGACATTTTATCTGCCCTTCCCGACTCCTACTATGCCCTTCGGGCTGATCGTCCCGATAGAAAAGTCGGCGGGGCGTGGCTATGATCATCCGATCCAATCTTCAGTTCCAACCGCTTTCCTATGCTCCCATATCTAATGTGGACCTCATTGTTGCCCGGTCGGTAAACCTCTTGGTTCCCCACACTGTAGTCGTTCCATACCGCCCTCCCCAAACCATGTCTTACTTTGTGCCCGCTCTACAGGAACTACTGGCCACTCTTTTGGTCAACAATGCGTCAGTTCTTTTACTGGGTGACTTCAACCATTGGCCTGGGGACCACAGGGAAGATCAGACCTCCAAAGACTTTTCTGACACTATTTGCTGTCTCAACTTCACTTCTCACATTCACGCCCCCACTCATCTCCAAGTACTCTACCAGATCACATGCGATCAAAGGCATCATCAAATCAAGATGGGAATTACTGAGACAGGAACCTGACTTCAAAGGTTTATTTGATGAGGAACCGCTGTTTGCGTATACCCGCAGCAAAAATATTAAGGAAATCTTGGCAACCAAAATGGAAACTGAACAACGCTTTCACGGAATGCGCAAATGCTTCAATTGTGTGCATTGCAACAATGTGGTAACTGGCAACATGATACATCATCCACAATCAGGAAAAGCAATTGCACTAAGATATAATGGGGACTGCAATTCTTCCAACGTAATTTATGCGATAAAATGTCCCTGCGGACTACTATATGTAGGCAAAACGTCAAGTAAAATAAAAATGTGCATTACCGAACACAAAAGCACGTTCCATACTAAGACAATCAAATCATATTTTTCTTCACATTGGTTAGAACACTAGCACACTAACGCACAATTGAAATTTACCATTCTGGAGTCCTTGACTTTGAGGGCTGACCAGAAACACAATACATTACTTGCACAAAGAGAAGCTTGGTGGATCAAGTATCTGCAAACTTTGGTAGTAGGTGGGCTCAATGATAGGATTGAACTACAATGTTTCTTGTGATATCAGTTCATTTTCATCTTTAGTGTTGTTAATGTGATCATCTTTTGGTCAAAATATCTATCTTATCAGTACGGTTTTGTTAACAATTGCTTTTGGGTTTAAGGTTACATTTCCAATTCTCTTTTATTTCGCTTTTCATTTTGGCGCGTTTCTTTTCTTTCAGTGTATTCACTAATCCTCTTGTTTCACACACCATCTCGCACTCCAGTGGTACTCTTTTCGGACTTTTGACACTGCTCTTGAGTCGGTGTGATCTTTATCAGGTGACAGTTACCTTTACATGTGTTACATTCGTCATTCTTTGGAACAATCACTAAATCGTCTAGTGTGGACACAGTGAGATATTGGCAACACAAGTCATGACAGAACCCTGTCTTATCATTACAAACATGGCCGACACTTTGATGCTCATGTTCATTGCGGGTATACTGATGTCAGTTCAGCTACATGTGGCGTTATTATTGTCCTCCACTGGCTTGATTATCAATTTGTTTGGTGTGCACATAGTGAGTCATCACTTATACAACCCACGGCTGCCCATATAGTCTTTATCTAATTTTCACACTTGTACATCAAATTTGAGCTATTTTTCTCCTTCGGGATGATTACTTATTAGTTAAGTGTACACACAGTTAATTCCTATTATTACAACCTACGGTTGTTTATACAGTCGTCAGCTACAGCTTGGTTATACTGGCATATTAGATTCGAGTTAATTTTACCACTTTGACCATTCCAATATGGCGGATCCCGCCAGTCCTATCTTCTTGCTTATTGGAGCCCCATTTGTTTATTAGTTGGCGGGCGCTCGCAGCGTTCGTATCTCTTTCGATTCGCCGGGAAGTTGAATGGATAAGGAGTAACGCTTTCAGTCAAAGAGGTGAGCACATATTCATGTTTGTGCATTTAAGTAAGATACACGCTGTGCAAGTTCATGTTGTGTTATCATGATTACAGGCACACGCTCAAAGCTGCTTTCATCTTGTTTTCAGACTGTAAGGATATCGTAAGGACTGCAATTCCTCAGACAGGATCCTAATACACCGTCTACCGGGTTATGAGACTGTAGGCGTTTGCAGCGCTTGAATTGTTAGCTCCAGGAGTCTGTACATGGACACGACACCTGATTATGAGGTGAGCACACACACTATTCTAGGTACTGGCGCAGAAACACGATATGTGAGCTTACGTGATGAACTAGTGCATACAGGTTCATGTGAAGGGTTTAGCTCGTTCTTTTCAGATTTTCCACTCATTGAAGTGATTCTATTTACTTTGATTGGACTTTAACATACTGCACTTTACACATGAGTATTGGTCTTTTGAACACTGATGTAACACATTGTGGACCTGGCGGGTTTTTGATGAGAGTGATGTTCAATTAAGGGCAGCTTCATTGACATTGAAGGTTGGTTGTTAAATCGGCACCAGTTCTACATTTGGGCAGATAGCATTCTCAGGTTTAGACATACAATGAAGGTCCTTACAGCTGCACTTCATTTCCGTAA
The DNA here is from genome assembly GCF_964263255.1 of Lissotriton vulgaris. NCBI lineage: Eukaryota > Metazoa > Chordata > Amphibia > Caudata > Salamandridae > Lissotriton > Lissotriton vulgaris. The sequence continues at coordinate 57,066 of NW_028255432.1, read as the reverse complement.
GTGTTCACATGACGGTTGTTCATCTAGTAACATCGATTGGTGTTATAGGTCCTGTGAGCTCAGTCGATCAGATTATTAATGATCTTCGTCTTTATGTACACACAGAGTGAAGTGATACATTCTTTCCTTGAGGCTTCCCATGATCTATACACAACTGAAAAATGCAGTGAGTTTATTATTGACAGGAAGTTGATGGCAGTATATAGTTATTGGTATGGCACACATATGCACAGACTTTTACATTTCTTTAATTGGAGACACACTTGGTGGCAGCTTTCCTGAACGCACCCTTTTTTCAATTAATTTTGTTTCTTGACCTTGAGATAATACATAAGGCATTAATATTCCACATTGTTGCTTGCCTACTGGATGTTGTATAAGCATGCATCTTGTAAATAACGCGGTATTGCTCACAATTTGTATACATGAATTTTGGGTACATTGTTCATTGTTGTTTCTTTGTGTTTCTTATTATTTTCTTTCTACAGTGCCCCTGAGGAAGGGATCTACCCGAAATGCATTGGGCTTTTCCATCTATTATTTGGTTGTGTAATTAATGCAATGTATTTATGATTGACACTACTTCTAATCGTCAATGATATTTAACACTGTTTCTTAATAACGAGACTCTGAAGATTTTTTTGTAAAATAGGAAATGCTTTACAGCTTGTTAAATTTTTCATTTAATTCATGACAATACAAATGAATATACTAGCTGAATCAATTTAGTTTTAAAGTGAATTGTTTTTTTGGTTCATGGTTGTCCAATAAGCAAAGTTTCATGTGACTTCAGTGTGATACTTTTAATTTTGCTGTGCGTTTGGTATACCTGTGGTTTCCCCACTAGCTGTTGTCCAAGCAATAAAATTACACCATATCTCTTCATATATCATTCTGACAACATGCCTGTTTTACAACGAGAAAATTTCATATCTTAATTAGCTGTTTTTACTAATTTGTTAAAAGACACTGTTTTGCAATCTGGTATCGTCAAGTATAGGAATTGTTCAGTGTCTATTTCAGTGGTAGAAAAATATAAACACTCTTCATATTTATGATCCCATCTGTAAATTAGTCCAAATACATTTTCAATTTTTATTCCTTCCTCTTCCAATACTCCAAGCATAAACATAAGAAATTCTTGTGCATCTTGTTATATTTTAAGTGTAAATTGTGAGTAACCAGTACATATATTAAAAAGATGCCGAATTCCAGAAGCAGTATGGATTTTAATTCTATCATTTACTAACTTTTTGAAAAATATAATGCAATTAAGAACAGAATCTGTTTTCTCGATTTTCCATAATTTCATGATGAAGATCTGCTAGATAAAAGGCAACATTCACAATTACATTAGCATAGCAGTTGATACCTTAACTATTTTCAAACTGGTATCCTATAATATCATCAACAGTTTCCATTTTCATTTTCTTTTCACCTTTATGATTCTCTTGAATTGATTTCTTTTTTTGAATCTCAGTAGAATGTTAGTCATATTTCCGTTTTGGGCACACCACATATTTTTCATATATGGGATGTTCACTTAAGTTAGGAGCATGCAGTCTTCTTAACCGACTATACTCTCTTACACAATTTACATCAGCATTAACCTATTTCTCATCAAAATCAATCAAATACAAACCAGATAATGTTCTTACTCGAGACAATGCAACATATGCCATGCCTTCTATAAACACTGTACTTCCAATTTTTACCAAAGCACTGTCTCCACTTAAACCTTGAGATTTATGAATGGTTACTGTGTATGCTAAAGAAAGAGGAAACTGTTTTCTGCGAACATACACATCTTTTACAAGCAAAAAACAAACAGCACATGTCCAATCTGTTTTACCTCTTCAATCTGATGACATTTAATCTTCAAAAATTCAATTCCATGACTGTTCTAATAATTAACAAAATCAACAACTTTTCCTATTGCTCCATTTCCTAAACCTTTTTCTACATTACCATTTGGAAACAAGTTTGTTAGGAGCTCCTTTGTAAAGCTTCTTTACCATGTTTTGTCAAAACCCCAATTCTAATATCATGAAGAATGTTTCCATAATATTCATGACTTGCTTGTCGCATATTCTAAATAAGTTCTTTATATTCCAAAAGAAACCAAATGTTCACATTTCCAATACTTCCCAAAGATTTCTTAGTGCCTTCATGGACAAGTGTTTTTTTCAAAAACTGGTTTTCCTTTCACAGCAGTATGTTGTAGTAGATCGCCAAGTACAATTACATGTGTTCCTCCAAATAAAATATCATAATCTGTTTTTAAAATCTGTTGCATTCTTAAATGTACAAAGGCAATCATTAAGTTTGAGACCATGCTTACCTCATCAATGTTTCATTTGTAAATATTTTGGAAAAAAACTGTGCATTCAATGTTATCTTTACATGCACTAAAATAATCTTCATAGCAGTCAAAATCTCCACATAATTCCATTTCGCTACGCTAAGGCCTGAAGAGTTGCAGACGTGCTTAATAGAAAAATTCCCTGTCATCTCAAGTATCACAACTGAGTTTTCTGTCATTAATAAGATTTCCTTTGGCATGTTTTACCAAACATCCATCACATCCAAATACTGCATATTTGTTTTCATTTCTATTTTCTGTAACATTTCTCTTAAAGCTGTAATGTTGCAGTACTTCAAAAGGAGACATATGTTTTCCAGATGTTGATTCCTTTAGGGATAGTACTTATCCAACATGTTTGTTTTAACAGTATATGTGCTTTCCGGCACATTCAAAGCTAAGTATTCAAATTCTTGTACAGATTTCAATACTCAATTTCGTGTTGCAGCAAGACCTAGACTTACCGAAATAATTCCTCTTGACTTTAAATGTAAACTTGCAGACGTCAACCGATCCGAACATTCGTAGGATCCAATCTCTTGATGGGAAAGCATCTTCAAACTAAAGCTGTACAATTTGTTACTAAGAGTCTTCTCTTGTGAAATTTCTTCCCATATTTTTTTCTACTCAGTCTTTTCAGATTTGGTTATATATGATTTAACATAGCGAGCAACAGCAATTGAATTATCCACAACATATTGGATATCCATATTTGCATTCCACATCATCAAAATCACTGGATTGTAGTCATTAATATACTTTGAATATTCACTTTTTTTTATATTGTAAGTATTATTCAGAGATTTCTGAGTTATAGTATGCCTTACTGCTGTCTTGAAACTGTTGACTCTCCCTTTCAAAATTACTGGACGTGGGAATACAAAATGACATTTCATATAAAATGATCCCTTTAACTTGTATTTCCATCAACAATATTTCCCACATCGATGACTTTGAAACCGTGAAACTTGTTGCCTTCAGCTTTTTTCTCCTCCTGTTTTTGGAATAGCACATGTAACATAGTCTTTAATGAAAGATAAAACAGTTTCATCAGAATCGGTTCCAAATGTAGGTGCATCCTTGAGCCATAATAACATGTGTATATGAGGAGCACCTCTGGCTTATTACTCCCTTCTCCAAAAGAAATCAATAACTTCTCCAAGAGGTGGATTGTTTTATTGCAGATAAAAGATATCATAGCTTGAAACCTTTGATATCTGCACACATTTACAGGATCCAAGGAACACAGTTCTCCTGCTGTCTTCAAATCAATGTTTTTAATATTTGAATGTGCTTCTCATAGAAATGCAAGTAAATCTTCCCATGCATATTCACCACAGCTAACAAACCATGTAGGGGTTCCTATGTTCCTTAACATACATTTAAGTTCCCCATGCCAATGATATCAATACTCATTGATACCACGTTGACATGCCATCAAATTAATTAACTGAGATTCTAAATGATCATCTCTTTGTTGAACTTTGTCCAAACATTCTTTTGCAGAAAGATGTGTAATATGAACTCCTGTTTTTAATATGTGGTTCACTGCATAAGAAAGTTCAGACGAGTCACTCTCAAACAGAAGATGAAATAAATATGGAACACACTTTCGAAATCTCTGATCTTCTGAATGCATTCTTGTTGAATGGTATTCTGAAGCTGGATTCTCTACTGGCCGTTCATCATATCATCCACCTTTTCCGGTGGGGAAGAGCTGTGGAAAACAATGAGCTTCTAAACTTCTTTCCCAACACTCATAGGAGTTCCCTTCACTTTCTTCATCTATACTACTAGTATAAAGAGAGAAAAGAAACCTTTAGGCAAGGTAAACTCGGGAACCACAGCGCCAAATCACACACCCAATACATTGTTGGAATCCTCGGGGTGTGTAGATGGACATAGGAAACATAAAATTTAAAAAAAAAGTAAATAAAAAAATAAAAATTTACAAACAAAGTAGTCCCCTAAAACTAGCGCCGGCCGCGACGTAGCGCTGACCGCAACCTACACGTGTGTGATGACGACAGGCGGGGAGAAGCGGTGATGAGCGGCGAGGAGTGGCGGTGAAGTCCGGACCTCAGGGAGGAGCGGCGGCTCAGGTAAGGCAAGGCGGGAGGCGGGAGGCAGTCAGAACAATGTCGGGCGGGCGGGAGCCCGGGAGTGGCGGTCAAGTCCGGAGCGCGGCTCAGGTAAGGCAGAGGCGGGAGGCAGGCGGGCGGGAGGCAAGAGGTAGGCAGGCGGGGGGTGGGAGGCGGTCTAGGCAATGTCGGGGCAGGCAGGCGGGGGCCCGGCCGGGACTGCACAAAAGACGCAAATGCTGCCCCCAGCCCCCTTCTGCCCTGGGCAACGCCAGGGCGGGCTGCTAGTTTGGAATAATTCAATAGTGTTTCCAATCATTTATTTTGAATGTAAAGGATGTATGCTATAATGTTTATAAATTTCTTCACTGCTGGACTTTTATGATTTTGCCAGTTGAAATCTCTCTATCATCTACTAAAGATATCTCTAGTTCTTCTAGATATACATATTTATAATAAACATTGTTTTTATGCGATATAACATAGCCTTTTGAAGTTTGGTGACATCTACTAACTCTTGCCAAATTTTCCGACTCTTTGTTGGTACACCATTAACTAGAATACCTACAGGTTCAGTTCCATCTCTCTCTACACCAACAGCTTTAATATTTTTCTTAAAATCATAAGGTTAATACACAACCCTTCCTTTTAAACCTCTTTGAAAATCTGTGGGAGGTAGCTTACCTGTTTTAGGCTCCATACGAACAATAGCCTGAAAATGGTAGACAGATTGAATTGATTGATTTAAATCTACCAGTTCAGGAGGAATCGCTACCAACACTAGGTATTATGTACAGTTCTAGCTGGCATTTTGTTCTCTTCTAGTTTTCTGTAACAATACTTACAAATATTTTGTTCAGTACCCAACTCACAACAACCTTCCACCCTCAAATAAGCACCGAATTGCTCCCACTGGTCATTGTTTTCCATTTCACTTTTTAAATACGCAATACCATTCCTAGTTTGACTTCTATAGCGAGTACTTCGACAACAAATACATAGTTTTAGTTTTTCACAACAAACTACCTTAAACTTTGTCATTTCTTCTACAAACTTCAAAGTAGTACTATCTTCTTCAAACCGTACAATTATCAAACTCTCACTTTTCTCTACACTCTTCTTCAGTTCCAAAGAAACTAAACTCTATATCATCACAAAAATGTGTATATCCAACACTGAACCATGCAAAAGAGCAGTGTTTATTTCACTTAAAGATAATGCACAACTTTTTACATAGTACAATCTTCTTACTAACTTACTCATTCCTGAGTGATGTACTGCTAACATTCTGAAATGATGAAAAGTACTTTGACACACTTTTCTAAAAAGACAAGCCAAAGAATGATCCTGCAAGCCAGTATTTTTTGTCACTTTACAAAGATCTATTACTTGCAACATCTTAATCTTGTGTTTAACACTTTCTTTTACCATAATCTCATAAGAAATGTTAAAAAATATCAATAGAGTCCTGTCATATACTACAAATACTACTACAATCCCACCTATGCACAGGACCTTCTGAACGTCTCTATTGAACTTCTTCAGCTATTACTTCTTCCACATTTCTAGTAACCATAGTTACTTTTTCAATTGGACAACCGTTTTTAACCTCATAGGAACGACCATTGGTATCAACTGGTGAACTAATGTATTTTGTTGAAAATAGCTTTCTTCATTTAAAAAAGGTTCTGAGCTAGAAGTGTGCTTCCATTCATCCACAATGTTTTGGAAAACTTTAGCTCTATTAACCAGTCTTTTTTTTACCTTTCTCCCTCATAAAATGCATTCTTTTTATTCATTGTTTTCATTCTCTTCAATACTAATATAAACAATATTCTTTTCAATTCAAAAGCGTTTTCGACTACACATTCAATCTGGAATTTTTTTCTTATAAAATGCTGATTTTCTTTTACACTTTTGCAATATTTTAATAAATTTTGCAGTACTCTACTTTTATACATTCCTTTCGAATGTTTTTATATAGTTTCATCCTTCTTTCAACATAGAATGTTTTCCCATAGCCTAATTTTCAATTAATATGTCCTTTTTTCATTACCTACTGGATGGTTGTGCTATTATCCTTTTTAAAAATGTGTTATCTTCTTTAAAACGCTTTTAACAAATTCTTTATTTCTCTTACCAGAAGCCTTTTTCTTCAATGTCACATGTACTTTATCTATTTTCTCCTTTTCTCTTTAAATAGTACTGTTTTCTTTCTTTACTTTTCTTTTGATCTCTTCTTGCCATACTTAATCTTTAATAATAATAATGATGAGTATCTGAAAAGAAAAAAAAGTTTAAATAATACTTTTGTTAAATCATTTAATATTTAATAAAATAACGAAATAATTCTATACAAATATTCTCATGTATAAATAAAAAATATTTCAATTGCTTTCCAAAGGTATGTCAGACACTTAAGAATCTCTACAATTAGAAGACATCACAACCTATACAACAGAACCACAGAGCACAACTAAAATATTTCTGTTCTGCTATCCAAATCAAATTTGAATTGCACCCTGCAGTGCCTGGGTGATTGGATGAGAACAAAGGTATTGCCTAGTTGATTGCATCAGTGCATACATAGTGGTTCAGTGATTTTATAATTGCATGAATACTGGCAAAGTGATTGGAGGAATGCATAGATCCCGACACAGTCATTTCAGGATTGCAAGTGTAGTGCTTCAGTGATTCAATTACTGTATAGCCAAATTCATTGGTGATTGCATGGTTACAGAGAGAATATCTTGATGTTTTGAAAACTACATATGTAATGTCTGGGTGATTGCATAAGTTGAGGGGTAATATCTGAGGAATTACAAGAACACATAGGAACTGCCTGGGTGATTTTATAAGTGTATGGGTACTACCTAAGTGATTGGAGGAGTGTATAGATCCTGACAGGGTGATTGGAGGAATGCAAGAATAGTGCATGGGTGATTCAATCAGTGTATTGCTAAAGAATTAGTGAATGCATGAATACAGGAGCAATGTCTGGGGGATTACAAAAGTATATAGGAAGTGCCTGGGTGATTTTATAACTGCGTGGGTACTTCCTGGGTGATTGGAGTAGTACCATGGCAGTGTCTGAGTGATACATCCTGACATATGGTAAGACTTACACCAGAGACATGTTATAGGGTTTTTTATATTTGCCTAGGTCGAACACTCTCAGCATTACTGGAATGGTAAAGCAGCCGGACAGAACTGGTTTTTAAGACATGTAAGGAAATGGACTGCAACAGAGGTGCAGAAAGAAGCCGGAACAGTGTAGTAACAATAGAGATACAGGAAAATGAAAGATATGTGCCCAGCAAGTGAAGACCAATGCAGAAAACATGCAGGAAAATGGAAAACAGGTGCACAAAGAGTCACAAGAGGTTCAGAAATATGAAAAAGAAGTGCAGAAAGAAGCAATAGCGGTACTGAAAGAGGCAATGGAGGTACAGAAAGAGGCTAGAGAGTTGCAGAAAGAGACAAGTGAACTGCAGAAGGAGGCAAGAGAATTGCATAAAGAGGCAACAGAAGTGCAGAAAGAGGCAGGTGATGTGCAGAAAAAAGCAAGATAAGTGCAGAAGGAAGTAACAGAAGTGCAAGAAGAGGGAAGAGGGGTGGACAGAGAGGGAACAGGGGTGCAGAAAGAAGTAATAGAGGTGCAGAAAGAAGCAAGAGAAGTGCATCAAGAAACAACAGAGATGCAACAAGAAGTAACTGGGGTGTAGAAAGATGCAAATGTGAAACAGAACCAAACATGAGAGGTGTAGAAAGAAACAAAAGAAGGGCAGAAAGAAGGAACAAAGGTAGGGAAAGAGGCAAGAGGGGTGAAGAAAGAGCGAAGAGGGGTATGAAAGACACATGAGTGGTACAGAAAGAAGGAATGGAGGTGTACAAAGAAGCACGAGGAGTGCAGAAAAAAAGCAACATAGTTGCAGATAGAGGCAAAAGGGGTACCAAGAGAGAGAAGAGGAGTACATAAAGAGGCATGAAGGTTGCAGAAAAAAGCAAGCGATTGACATATAAAATCAAAAGAAGCGCAAAAAGAAGGCCCATGAGTGTAGAAAGAGGCAACAGGGGTGTAGAAAGAGGAAATAGGGGTGCAGAAAGACCTAAAAGGGGTGCAGAAAGACACAAAAGAAGTACAGAAGGAAGGAACAGAGGTGCATAGTCCATGTGTACTGCCTAAGTAATTGAAAGAATGCATGGCTAATGCCTGGGTGATTGTATAATTGCAGGAGTAATGTCTTGGACATTGGTAGAGTGCACGACTGAAGTATGGCTGATTGCATGATTGCAGGGGTAATGTGTAGGAGGTTGTATGAGTGTAGTGATAGAGCCTGGGTGATTGGAGCAGTGCATAGATAGCTCCTGGGTGATTGTATAAATGCAAAGGTACTGGTTGGGTGATTCAAAAAGTACAGGCCTAGTGCCTGGGTGATTTAAAGAATGTAAGGGTAGTGCCTCGGCCATTACATCATAAGTGCATGTTAACTATCTGAATGATTTAAGAAGTGATTTGGTAGTGCCTGTTTAATTGTATACTGCAGCGATAATGCCTAGGAGATTCCATCACTACAGGGATAATACCTGGGTAAATGGATGAGTGGAGGGGTACTGCCTGGGTGATTATATAAGTGCATGAGTAGTGGCTGCATGATTGAAAGAGTGCATGGGTATTACCTTGGTGATTGCATGAGTGCATAGGTAGTGCCTGGGTGATTGCATGAGTGCAACAGTAAGGCTTGAGTGATTACATCAGTGCTTATGTAGTGCCTGGATCATTGAAAGACTGCATGGGAAGTACTTGGGCATTTTCATAAGTGCATGAGTGTTGGGTCTAGCACACTTTTACATGACTCAATTACAAGTCTCGCCATATTGTTAGAAACATGCATACATATGTCTCTACGTTTTCAGAATCATCATCATATCTAAAAGAAATATATATACGATATTCCTAGAATATAGTGAAACTTCGATGCTTAACCATATAATAGATCTGCCTGAGTGATTGCATAACTCCACGGGTAGTGCTTTGGTGATTGCATAAGTGCAAGAGTAGTCACTGGGTAATTACAGGAGAAGATGGATAGTGACTGACTAATTGCATGAGTGCACACATAAACATTGAGTGCAAGAATAAGTGCAAAAATAGCACCTGAAGTCTTACATGATACATGGAGTAGTACCTACGTGAATAGATGAGTGCAACAGTAGGGGCTGGGTGATTCTATGACTGGAAGTGAGTAAGTGATTTTGTGAGTTCATGTGTACTGCCTGGGTGATTACAGAAGTGCTAAGGTACTAACTGAGTGATTACATGAGTGCATAGGTAGTGCCTGTGTGATTTTAAGAGTGCATGTGTACTGGCTCAGCGATTACAACAGTAGTACCTGCATGATTGAAAAAGTACAAAGATAGTGGCTGGCTGAATGAAGCACTGTATACCTCATGCATTGGTGATTGCATGAGTACAGGGTTAACGTCTGCGGAATTAAAGGAGGACATAGGTAACCCCAGGGCGATTGCATGACTACAGGGGTAATATCTGGGGATTTACATAATTATATAGGAAGTGACCATGTGATTTTACCACCAATCCACCCACAGAGAAATGACACAACCACCTCAGATGCATTCCACTCAACACCCGCTCCGCCAGGAAACACTACATCGAACTCTGGGACCTACTTGACTCCACCTCCCCAGACGTTGCCTTCCTGGCAGAGACCTGGTTGAACCCCTCTTTGGCCCCTGACATCGCCATAGCCATCCCTGACAGCTACAAGATCACCCGTAGAGACCACACCAATGGAACAGGAGGAGGAGTAGCCATTATCCACAGGAACACTCTCAGAATCTCGAGCAACACAGACGACCCTCAGCACCGCAGAAACACCTGCACTTCCAGAGCCACATGGATCCCAACACCACCCTCAGAGAACCCTCATCCACAGACCCCCCGGACCATGGCCACCATTCAGCGACGCCATCGCCGACTTCGTCAGTACACATGCACTTGCCTCCACAGACTACATCCTCCTCGGGAACCTGAACTTCCACCTTGAGAACAACAACGACATCAACTCCACAACCCTGATTGACAACTTCGCCAGCTTCAGTCTTGGACAGCTCGTCACATCACCCACCCACTCTGCCAGCCACACGCTTGACCCCCATCTTCTCCACAAGCTCCCATGTCTCCTTCAGTCACATCACCAAACTCCACTGGACCCACCAGCTCTGAATCCACTTCACCTTCCAGAAACCAACCTTGCACCACCGCACCCAATAGATCCCTTGCTGATGCTGCAGCAAAGTCACCGAAGATCAACTAAACACCACCCTCGCCCGAAGCCTACCCGTCGATCCCACCGACTCCGACACAGCTGCCTGCAACCTTAGACAGTGGATCGACGACTTCGCCAACACCCTTGCCTCACTCAAGAAATCCTCCAACAGATACACAAACAAGAAAGCTAGTTGGTTCACCACTGACCTCAAGGATTCCAATCAAACCTGCTGACAACTAGAGAAGAAATGGCACCGCAAACAGACAGCGGACAGCTACCCAGCCCACAAGAGTGCCATCCCCAGACACCATCACCTCATCAGATCCACCAAAAGGGCCTCCTTCAGATAGTGCATTGACAACAACGCACACAACAGCAAAGAGCTCTTCAACATTGTAAAGGAGCACGCCAACATCAACAACATCCCACCTTCGCAAGACCTGTGCGACGCCCTCGCCACCTTCTTCCATCGCAAGATCGCAGACATCCACGACAGCTTCAACACTCTGACCGCCCGACAATCATCGAGACCTCTGACCTCATGACCATCATCCTCACCGACCCCCTGCTCACCTGGACCAACATAAACGACGACAACACCATCAAAATCATGAACACCATCCAATCCGGCTCTCCATCAGACCCATGCCCACACAACATCTTCAACAAAGGCAGCTCCACCATCACACCCCATCTCCGCAAGGCCATCAACATCTCCTTTGAGACCACGACAATCCCCTAAAGCTGGAATCAAGCCGAAATCAACACCTTACTCAAAACACCCAAGGCGGACCCCAAAGACCTCAAGAACTTCTGACCCATCTGCCTGCTCCCGTTCCCAGCAAAGGTCAACAAGAAGACCGTCAACAGACTACTGGCCCACTACCTCGAGGAGAACAGCATCCTGCTTCCATCCCAGTCTGGATTCCGTAGCAACCACAGCACCAAAACTGCCTCATCGCTGCCACAGATGAAATCAGGATCCTACTAGACAACGGCGAAACCGCAGCCCTCATCCTCCTGGACCTGTCAGCCGCCTTCGACACTGTCTGTCACCGCACCCTAAGCACACTCCTCCGCAAAGCTGGAGTCCGAGACAAGGCTCTGGACTGGACCACCTCCTTTCTCTACGGCAGAACCCAGGCCGTCCGCCTTCCCCCTTTTCGTTCCGAAGCCACTGAGATCATCTGCGGCGTACCCCAAGGCTCTTCCCTCAGCCCGACATTGTTTAATATCTACATGGCATCTCTCGCTCACGTCGCCCGACTGCACAACCTCAACATCATCTCCTACACTGACAGCACCCAGCTGACCCTGTCCCTCACCAAGGACCCCATCACTGCAAAAACCAACCTTCACGAAGGAATGAGAGCCGTCGCAAAGTGGATGAAAATCAACTGCCTGAAACTGAACTCAGACAAGACGAAAGTCCTCATCCCTGGCTCCTCCCCCTCGGCATGGGACGACTCCTGGTGGCCGACCACACAGGGAGCAGGAGCAGCACCAACACCCACCAACCACGCACACAGCCTAGGTTTCATCCTCGACTCAACACTCTCCATGACCAAGCAGGTCAACACCGTCTCGTCCTCCTGCTTCAACACCCTCTGCATGCTCCCCAAGATCTACAGGTGGATCCCCACTGAAACAAGAAGAACGGTCACCCAGGCCCTCGTCAGCAGCAGACTAGACTACGGCAACGCCCTCTATGCAGGAGCCTTGGCAAAACTCCTGAATTAACTACAACGCATACAGAACGCCTCTGCACGCTTGCTCCTCGACATCCCTCGCCGCAGCCACATCACACCCCACCTAAAAGACTTGCACTGGCTTCCCGATCACCTTCACGCTCCACACCCACGCACACAAAGCACTCCACAACACTAGACCGACAAACCTCAACAGCCTACTCACCTTCTACACCCGAACCTCCATCTCCGCCGACCTCGCCCTTGCCACCGTACACCGCATCCGAAGAGCAAACACCGGCGGCAGAGCATTCTCCCACCTCGCCGTCAAAACCTGGAACTCCCTCCCCATCTTCCTACTGCAGACCCAGGACCTACTCACCTTCAGGAGACTATTCAAGACCTGGCTTTTCGAGCAGTAGCAGCAGCCCTCCCCTCAGCGCTTTGAGACCCTTACCGGTGAGAAGCGTGCTTTACAAATGCTATGATTGATTGATTGATTGATTTTATAAGTGCATGGATACTTCTTGGGTGATTTAAGGACTACTGAGGTAGTGCCTGAGTGAATGAAGGAGGTCAAAGGTAGTACTTGGGTGATTTCTTAAAACATGACCACTGGCTGAGTGCTTACATAAGTACAAGGGTAGTGCCTCTTTGATTGAAGTAGTGCAACAATATTGTCTGGGTGATTATATAAATGCATGAGTAGTGGCTACGTGATTGAAAGAGTGCCTGGGTAATACCTTGATGATTGCTTGACTACATAGGTGGTGCCTGGGTGATGGCTTGAATGCTGCAGTACTTCCTGAGTGATTACAACAATGCATGCATAGTGCCTGGATCATTGGAAGACTGCATGGGAGGTACTTAAGTATTTTTATAACTGCATGAGTGTTGGGCCTAGCCAAATATAAAGCAGCAGACTTTTACATGAGTCAATCATAAGTCTCTGCATACTGTTAAAAGCTTGCATACCTTTGTCTCTACGTTTTCAAATCATCATCATATCTAAAAGAACTATGTATGAAATATTTCTGGAATATAGTGAAACCTGCAAACTGAGACATGTAATAGATCTGGGTGATTGCATGGGTAATATCTGGGGATTTTCATGACTACATAGAAAGTGACTGTGTGATTTTATAAGAGCATAGGTACTTCTTGGGTGATTGCAGGACTGCTGAGGTAGTGCCTGAGTGAATAAAGGAGTGCAAAGGTAATGCGTGGGTGATTTCTTAACAGCATAGGTACAGCCTGCATGATTGCATGACTGCAAGAATAGTACATAACTAGTGCCTGTGTGATTACATGACTGCAGGGGTAATATCTGGGGGGTTATTAAATACATAGGAAGTGAGTGGGTGATTTTATAAGTCCATAAGTACTGCCTGGATGATTACAGAAGTACTAAGGTGCTGCCTGAGTGATTACAGTAGTGCAAAGGTAGTTCCTGGGTGATTTTATAAATGCATAAGTACAGACTGAGTGATTACATGAGAACAAGAGTATTGCCTGTGTGATTGAAAGAGTGCTACAATAGTGGCTGGCTGAATGAAGCACTTTATACCTAATGCATTGGTAATTGCATGAGTACAGAGGTAACGTCTGGGGGACTAAAGGAGTACATAAGTAATGCCAGGGTGATTGAATGACTATAGGGGTAATATCTGTGGATTTACATAACTAAATAGGAAGTGACAGGGTGATTTTAAAAGTGCATGAATACTTCTTGGGTGATTGCAGGACTACTAAGGTAGTGCCTGAGTGAATAAAGGAGTGCAAAGGTAGTGCCTAGGTGATTTCTAAACAGCATGACTACTCGCTGAGTGATTTCATAAGTACAAGTGTAGTGCCTCTATGATTGAAGTAGTGCAACAGTAGTGTCTGGTTGATTATATAAGTGCATAAGTAGTGGCTACATGACTGCATGAATGCATGGGTAATACTTTGGTGATTGCTTCAGTGCATACATAGTGCCTGGTTGATTGCATGCATGTACAGTAATGCCTGAGTGAAAACAACAATACATATGTAGTGCCTGGATCATTGGAACCCTACATGGGTAGTACTTTGGTGTTGTTATACCTGCATGAGTGCTGGGCCTAGCGAAATATAGAGCAGCAGACTACTCAACTACAACTCTCTCCATATTGTTGGAAGCATAAGTACAAACTGAGTGATTACATAAGAACATGAGTATTGCCTGTGTGATTGAAAGAGTGCATATGTCTCTACGTTTTCAAATCATCATCATATCTAAAAGAAATATGTACACAATATTTCTGGAATATAGTGAAACCTACAAACTGAGACATGTAATAGATCTGCCTGAGTGATTGTTTAACTTAATGGGAAGTGTTTGAGTGATTGTATGAGTGCAAGTGTAGTCACTGGGTAATTGCAGGAGTAGATGGATAGTGACTGGCTAATTCAATGAGTGCACACATAAACATTGAGTGCATGAATAGGTGTAAAAATATCACCTGTAGGCATAGATGAGTCATGAAATAGTACCTACATGAATAGATGAGTGCAAAAGTAGGTCCTTACTTGACTGCATAGGTACAGTCTGCATCATTGCATGCCTGCAGGAGTAGTATATAACTAGTGCCTGGCTGATTGCATAGCTGCAGGGGTAATATCTGGGGGATTACTGGAATACAATGGAAGTGAGTGGGTGATTTTATAAGTCCATGAGTACAGCCTGGGGGGTACAGAAGTACAAAGGTACTACCTGAGTGATTACAGGACTGCAAATGTAGTGCCTGTTTGAATTTATAAGTGCATGAGTACTGGCTGAGTAATTACATAAGTGCAAGGGTAATGCCTCCGTGATTGAAGTAGTGCAATGGTAGTGCCTGGGCGATTATATAAGTGCATGAGTAGTGGCTGCTTGACTGAAAGAGTGCATGGATAATACCTTGGTGATTGCATGAGTGCACAGGTAGTGCCTGGCTGATTGCATGAGTGTACAGTAATACCTGAGTCATTACAGCAGTGCATATGTAGTACCTGGATCATTGGAACACTGCATCAGTAGTACTTGGGTGTGTTTATAACTGCATGATTGTTGAGGCTAGCGAAATATAGAACAGCAGACTATTACATAACTCAACTACAACTCTTTTCATATTGTTAGAAGCATACATACATATGTCTCTAAGTTTTCAAATCATCATCATATCTAAAACAAATATGTACACAATATTTGTGGAATAGAGTGAAACCTAGAAACTGAGACATGTAATAGATCTGCCTGAATTATTGCATAACTCCATGGTAGTGCTTGGGTGATTGTATGAGTGCAAGGGTAATCACTGAGTAATAGCAGGAGAAGATGGATAGCTACTGGTTAATTCCATGAGGGCACACATAAACATTGAGTGCATGGATAAGTGTAAAAATAGCACCTGAAGGCATAGATGAGTCATGGAGTAGTACCTATGTGAATAGATGAGTGCAACAGAAGGGCCTGGGTGATTCTGTGACTGCAAGGGTACTGTGTGGGTTATTACTTGACTGAACTTGACCACTTGTGGGACACACCCGCGCCGCACGGCCACCAGCTGCTGCGTGTGCCCCATCGCCTTGCCCTCTGCCTCGCTGCCTGCCGCGCTGCCGGTTCTCTCGGCTGTTGTCTGTTTTGGATTTTTTCTTGTTTTGTTCGACACTTGTGCCTGTTTTCCTGTCAGTTTCTGCCCGTGTTAACGCTGTTTTTTTCCCTCCTGTGCCTGGTTTGTATTCTTTTTTCTTGCCCGTGGTAGTGTTTTCCTTCCTGTTTGCCCGCCTACCTCGCCGCCCTCCACCTTCCCTCCCCGCTCCCCGCTCCTGCCACCACCGCTGACCCCGCCCCTTTTTTCTTTCTGTTCCCTCCCCGCTCCCGCCTCCCAGCTGCTACGCCCACCCGTGCACTTGGCCTTAAAAGGCGACCGTGCGACGCAGGTGAGTGTGACCCACTTGTGGGACTCCCCCGCGCCGCACGGCCACCAGCTGCTGCGTGTGCCCCATCGCCTTGCCCTCTGCCTCGCTGCCTGCCGCGCTGCCGGTTCTCTCGGCTGTTGTCTGTTTTGGATTTTTTCTTGTTTTGTTCGACACTTGTGCCTGTTTTTCCTGTCAGTTTCTGCCCGTGTTAACGCTGTTTTTTTCCCTCCTGTGCCTGGTTTGTATTCTTTTTTCTTGCCCGTGGTAGTGTTTTCCTTCCTGTTTGCCCGCCTACCTCGCCGCCCTCCACCTTCCCTCCCCGCTCTCCGCTCCCGCCACCACCGCTGACCCCGCCCCTTTTTTCTTTCTGTTCCCTGCCCGCTCCCGCCTCCCAGCTGCTACGCCCACCCGCGCACTTGGCCTTAAAAGGCGACCGTGCGACGCAGGTGAGTGTGACCCACTTGTGGGACACCCCCGCGCCGCACGGCCACCAGCTGCTGCGTGTGCCCCATCGCCTTGCCCTCTGCCTCGCTGCCTGCCGCGCTGCCGGTTCTCTCGGCTGTTGTCTGTTTTGGATTTTTTTCTTGTTTTGTTCGACACTTGTGCCTGTTTTTCCTGTCAGTTTCTGCCCGCGTTAACGCTGTTTTTTTACCTCCTGTGCCTGGTTTGTATTCTTTTTTCTTGCCCGTGGTAGTGTTTTCCTTCCTGTTTGCCCGCCTACCTCGCCGCCCTCCACCTTCCCTCCCCGCTCCCCGCTCCCGCCACCACCACTGACCCCGCCCCTTTTTTCTTTCTGTTCCCTCCCCGCTCCCGCCTCCCAGCTGCTACGCCCACCCGCGCACTTCTCCTTAAATGGCGACCGTGCGAACGCGCAGCGGTCACGCGCAGCGGGCGCGCCGATTGTGCGCCGAAGGCGCGCCAAAGGTAAGCCCGTCTACGCCCGTCCGCGCCTGGACCGCGCCCAGTGCCAGGACCCCTGGCCCTCGAGGACCCCGACCGACCCGCCTGACGTACACCGCCGCCACCCTCATCGCACTCAACACCGGCCGAGTCCCAGGATGCTGCAGAGCCACCCCACGACGCATCCATGGACCCTTCAGCTGCAACACCTGCAAGTTCACCTGCATCAGGACCGGCCTGACACCAGCACCCGCCAAGCCGAGCACCAGCAGCAACCACCTCAAGTGCATCCTGCTCAACACCCGCTCCGTCCACAGACACGCCATCGAACTCTGGAACCTCCTCGACACCACAGCCCCTGACGTTGCCTTCATCACGGAGACCTGGATGAACGCCTCCTCAGCACCCGACATCGCCATCGTAATCCCTGAAGGTTACAAGATCACCCGGAAGGACCGCAACACCAACCAGGTGGGAGGAGGCATCGCCATCATCCACAAGAACACCATCCGCATCACGACCAGCACCGACAACACCCCACCCTCCGCCGAACACCTGCACTTCCAGATCCACACCGACCCGAAGACCACCCTCAGAGGCACCCTGATCTACCGACCTCCGGGACCACGCACTCAATTCAGCGAGGACATCGCCGACTTCGTCAGCCCGCACGCCCTCCCCTCCGCTGACTACATCCTCCTGGGGGACTTCAATTTCCACCTGGAGAACAACAACGACTGCAACACCAGCACCCTGCTCGACAACCTCGCCAACCTTGGACTCAAGCAGCTGGTGTCCACCCCCACCCACCTCGCCGGACACACACTCGACCCCATCTTCTCATCCAGCAGAGACATCACCTTCAGCCACGCCACAGAACTCCACTGGACAGACCACAGATGCATCCACTTCACCTTCAGAAGAACGACGACCCACCACCACCAGCAACAGGTTGCCCGAAGAAGCTGGAACAAGATCACAGCCGACCAGCTCGCCGCCTCCCTCAGCCAGCACCCTCCGGCCAGCTCAGCCGACCCCAGCCAGGCCGCCGACAACCTCACGAAGTGGATTAGCAACTGCGCAGACTTACTCGCCCCACTGAGGACCCCGCCCAGCAGACCCGGCAGTAAGAGAGCCCCATGGTTCACCGACGAACTCAAGAGCTCCAAGAAGGACTGCCGAGCCCTCGAGAAAGCCTGGAGAAGAGAACCCACGCCGGACAACAGGACCACCCTCAAGCTCCCCACCCGGAAACACCACCAACTAATCCGCACCGCCAAGAAAACAGCTTTCAAAAACAGACTAGACAACAACGCACACAACTGCAAGGAACTCTTCAACATCGTGAAAGAGCTCTCCAACCCCAACGCCGGAAACAACGACATCACCCCTTCGCAAGACCTCTGCAACTCCCTCGCTTCCTACTTCCACAACAAGATCGCGGACATACACGACAGCTTCAGCACTCAACCGACGCACGCCACGACCGCAGGACCTCCACCCACCACCACCCTCCGCGCCTGGACCCCGGTCAACACCGAAGACACCGTCCACACAATGAACTCCGTCCACTCCGGATCTCCTACCGACCCCTGCCCTCACCATGTCTTCAACAAAGCCGACGTTGTCATCGCACCCCACCTGCGGGACATCATCAACACCTCATTCGACACCGCCACCTTCCCCGAGAGCTGGAAGCACGCCGAACTCAGCGCTCTACTGAAGAAACCTACAGCAGATCCCACCGAACTCAAGAATTACCGCCCCATCTCGCTCCTCCCGTTTCCAGCCAAAGTCATCGAGAAGACCGTCAACAAACAGCTGGCCGCTTTCTTCGAGACGAATGGATCCCTCGACCCATCACAGTCCGGTTTCCGTGCCAACCACAGCACCGAGACCGCCCTCATCGCCGCCACCGACGACATCCGAGCCCTGATGGACAACGGGGAAACAGCGGCCCTCATCCTCCTAGACCTCTCCGCGGCTTTCGACACGGTCTGCCACCGCACCCTAGTGCAGCGCCTCAGCAACGTCGGAATCCAGGAGAAGGCGCTGGAATGGATCGTCTCCTTTCTCGACGGAAGAACACAAAGAGTCCGCCTACCACCGTACAAGTCAGAGGCCACCAAAGTCATCTGCGGCGTCCCTCAAGGATCCTCACTGAGCCAGACTCTCTTCAACGTCTACATGAGCCCCCTCGCGGCCATCGCACGCCAACACAACCTCAACATAATCTCCTACGCAGACGACACCCAGCTGATCCTCTCCCTGACCAACGAGCCCGCCACCGCCAGGGCCAACCTGCACGAAGGGATGAGAGAGGTAGCCGAGTGGATGACGACGAGCCGCCTGAAACTGAACTCAGATAAGACTGAGGTCCTCATCCTGGGCTCCTCGCCCTCCGCCTGGGACGACTCCTGGTGGCCCCCCGCCCTGGGCACCGCACCCAAACCGACGGACCACGCACGCAACCTGGGTTTCATCTTGGACTCCTCCCTCTCCATGACCAGGCAAGTCAACGCCGTCTCCTCTTCATGCTTCAACATCCTGCGCATGCTGCGGAAGATCTTCTGGTGGATCCCCACAGAGACCAGGAAGACCGTCACCCAGGCCCTCGTCACCAGCCGACTGGACTACGGCAACGCACTCTATGCCGGAACCACCGCCAAGATCCAGAAGAGGCTCCAGCGCATCCAGAACGCCTCAGCCAGACTCATCCTCGACATCCCACGACACAGCCACATCTCCGGACACCTAAGAGACCTGCACTGGCTCCCGGTCAACAAGAGAATCACCTTCCGCCTCCTTACCCACGCACACAAAGCTCTCCACGACGAAGGCCCGAGCTACCTCAACAACCGAATCAACTTCTACGCTCCCAAACGCCACCTCCGATCCGCCAGCCACGCCCTCGCTGCCGTCCCACGCATCCGCAGAGCCACCACAGGAGGAAGGTCCTTCTCCTACCTGGCCACCAAGACCTGGAACTCCCTCCCGGCCGACCTGCGCCTGACCCAAGACCACCTCTCCTTCAGGAAGAAGCTCAAGACCTGGCTGTTCGAGCAGTAGCGGCACCGTCCCCCCCCCCCCCCCCCAAGCGCCTCGAGACCCTACGGGTAGGTAGCGCGCTCTATAAATGTCTTTGATTGATTGATTGATTGAATATGTACAGCCTGCATAATTGCTTGACTAAAGGAGTAGTACATAACTAGTGCCTGACTGATTGCATGACTGCAGTGGTAATATCTGGGGAATCACTGGAATACATAGGAATTGAGTGGGTGACTTGTCCACGAGTACTGCCTGGATGATTACAGAAGTTCTAAGGTACTACCTGAGTGATTACAGGACTGCAAAGGTAGTGCCTGGGTGAATTTATAAGTGCATGAGTACTGGCTAAGTGATTACATAAGTACAAAAGTAGTGCCTGTGTGATTGAAAGCGTGCAAAGATAGTGCCTGGGTGATTTAAGCAGTGCATCCCTGATGCATTGTTGATTGCATGAGTACAGGGGTAACGTCTGGGGGATTAAAGAAGTACATAGGTAATGACTGGGCGATTTCATGACTACAAGGGTAATATCTTGGGATTTACATGACTACATATGAAGTGACTGGGTGGTTTTAAAAGTGCATGAATACTTCTTGGGTGATTGCAGGACTAGTGAGGTAGTACCTGAGTGAATAAAGGAGTGCAAAGGCAGTGCATGGGTGATTTATTAACAGCATATCTACTGGCTGAGTGATTACATAAGTAGTTTCATAAAGTACCATAAAAATAATTCTAAAACCATGTATGCATGTCTGTACCTTTTGCTAGCAGTGTCATATATAAAAGTAATTCACAGATAAATGTATACCTGTGTTTTATACATCCATCATCTTCAGACGCATAAAACATACCATACTATATGTGCAAGTAGACACATATCTCAGTCACAATACCATTCATAGCTCAAAATATCACAGACTGAACTTCAATTTTCAGACACTGAAAATTATGTGGTATATATGAAATATACCTTTCCACATATCATACAAATTACTCTAATAAATACCATCTCTACAAACATCTCAACCTTCACTTTGGAGCTGGTGCTTTACCATTCTACAACTACTCATTATATTACACCTACCCAAATACAAAGCAGGAACCCTCTACATGTCTTTACTAAAGGTCTCAGCATATTTAGCATGGGCGAAAAATCCGTTCCGCTCGTGAATTTTACGGATTTTCGGTAAATTTGCCATCCGCGAGATTTGCAAATTTCCCGCAAAATCCACAAATTCGCATGCAGCGGATTTTTTTTTCTTGGTGATACAATTTTGCCGCGTGCGGCGTTCACTTACAGCGTTTGCCGAGTTGTTTTTCTCGATATTTTTGTGAGTGCTGCGCCATTTTGGATCTTGCTGCGGGATCCCGCGGGAGTTTGGCAACGCATCGCGAGAGTTCGCAATTGCGAACATGTAGGTGTGGCGGGCAGCAACAATATTGCGCTCTCGAAATTACAAAATTTGCAATTCTGCACAAGAAATCCACTAGCAAGCAGCATAGACCTTCTGAAAATGATGATTTTTATCAGAATAACTCCTCACGTTGACATTTGCCTGCACTTTTTGGGATTTGAGGCCTTTTGACTCTCTTTGCATCACTTTTGGATTAGAAATCAACTTTCATAAGTAAGTTTGTTTGGGGCATTACAGTTGCTGTTCTGCAGAAAGCACTCAGCAGGTGCAAAATCTCACTCATCATTAGTAACCATTCCCTGTAGTACTTCCTGAGGGCCCCCTCCAGAGTTCAGTTGCCTATGTTTGTTTGGGGCATTACAGTTGCTGCTCTGCAGAAAAACGAATTTTCAAAAATGAAAGCACTCAGCAGGTGCAAAAGTTCAAACTCATCATTAGTAATAGTAACTATTCCCTGTAGTGCTTCCTGACTGGGGCCCCTCCAGAGTTCAGTTGCTAGTTGCAACAATTGTATGACCCTGCTCTGACCCTCACAGCAGGCTCATAGAATAGCTACAAGTAGGCCACAAAGGTCCTGGAAAAAAAGTTGCACTGCAACAGAAAGCAAATTACAGATAAGGAAGCAGGTGCCAGACTGTAATTTTTTAAAACAGTGACACATTAATAAACCAACCCCAAATTAATTCATGTCAGTTGAAGCAGGGCAGGTGAGCTTGTTTTTCCCCCCCATAATCAACAGTGATGATGAACCAGAGGGTGCCATTAATGTACCAGAGGATGGCATGGGTGAAATAGAGGGTGACAGTGGTTAAACAGAGGGTGCTGGGAACCTGTGATGATGAACCAGACGTAGAAACAACACAGTCGCGACCGTTGCGAACCGACAAATAAGTTCGCAATTGCGAACTGGCACCAAACCCTCGCCAACTGGCAGAAACCCTTGCGAACACAAAAAAGAAAAACCGCAAATTCGCGAGAATTCGCGGATTTTGCGGATTACAAGTTCGTAAATACGCAAATTCGCAAACGCCAGATTCGCAAAATTCGCCCATGCTTACACCATATTCGTGAAAGCATACATAAATATGTATGTACCATAACACTATCCAAATCTTAAAAATTTACAGAACAAACTTTCAATTTTCAAGCAAACATTAAAAATGATGCAGCATATTTCAAGTGTACTGCTCTAGAAACTTTAAAAAAAGAAGCCTAAGCAATAACAAAGTATGACAACATCTTTCAAACCACAATTTTGGGCTGCATCTTCACCATTCTACTAGTACTCACAGTCTTGAGCCTACCACATAAAAAGCAACAACACATCTTTGTTATATATACATCATGCACCTTCAAATGTATAAGAAATAAGAAAATCGATATAGAAGTAGAAACATACTTGAGACAGAAGTCTGTTCACATCTTAAAACTTGACAGACTCCACCTCCAAATTTAGAGCAACAGCCAAACTTACGCTGTATGTTACAAATGTATATATCCACTTATATACACAGTAAAACAAACTACCATAATCACTAATCCATCTTCCAATATACACATATTACTATACCAAATCTATTACCAACAACATTTAACTACAATAAAACAAACTACAATACACATCTCTACGCTTAATAATATATTTCAAACATCACAGTTTTTAAATTATTTTTAAAGTTTAAAATAAACCTAATACATAATACACCTCACAAATTTATAACTAACCTTCCAAATAGATTTGTAGAATTTCAAATATTACATACTCATAAATGTGTTTCTTATGCGCACAATCAATGTAATGCACCATTCTCAGCAAGGCAACACCAGTATTGGCAAAGTTTCCCTCTTTTTCTCCACACAAATTCCTGTAAGTAATTGCAATTGTAATTTAAATGTATAAAGCGCATTATCACCCAGAGGTCTCTAAGATCTGTAGAGGGCACACCTGGACTCGATTGATTGAGTAGGCCAGCTTAAATTGGGCCCCAAGATTCTGAGAAAAGCACGGTCTTCAGCTTTTTCCTAGAGAGGAGGAGGTTCACTTCCTTGTATAGGTTAACCGGGAGGCTGTTCCACACCGGGGCAATCAATGTGGAAAAGGCTCTCCCGCTCATGGAGGACAGCTTAAAGTGGGGACAGACTAGTAGACAGGCCTCTGCTGACCTAAGCATTCTACTGGGGACATAGTTGGATAGGCGGTCCTTGATGTAACTTGGAGATAGGCCGTATAAGCATTTATGTGTAATGCAGAGGCCTTTGAACTTGATTCTCTGCCTGACCGGGAGCCAGTGTAGATCGTGCAGTTGGGGTGTAGCGTGTACTCATCTCGGTTTCTTGAAGACTAATCTAGCTGCGTCATTCATGACAACCTGCAATCTGGTTAACAGTTGTTGTGGAAGACCAGAGTACAAAGAATTGCCATAATCTAGACGTGACAGTATCATTGCTGAGACTGCCCGTCTAAGTGTGGCAAAGGAGCGGAGCGAAGATAGTTTATGCAGCTGTCTCCACAGTCCAACGCAAGTTCCCACGACTGCCGATACTTGTTGTATCATGGTCAGTTTGGCATCAATTTTGATGCCAAGACTTTTCATGGCCATGGCAGGTTTTGGAGAAGGCCCAAGTTCTTTTGGCCAAAAGAGCTCATTCCAAGGACTGGAGAGAGTGGTAACCGCCAGCACCTCAGTTTTATCAGGGTTAATCTTTAAAGAGTTAGCCGACATCCAGTTGGCCGTGAATTTTAGGATGTTTTGCATTCTTAGATGGGCCATTGATGAACTATGAATCTGGATGATACTTTGGGTGTCGTCGGCATAGTTATAAATCTGACACTCCATCTGATTCAGTGCGGAGATTAAGGGCTGTAAATAAACATTAAAAATAAAGGGAGATAATGCTGAGCCCTGGGGCACACCGCAAGAAAGGGTTGCTGGGTGAGACACCAGATCAGCTAACTGGACCGTCTGGGAACGATCTCTAAGAAAGGAGGTGAGCCAGGCTAGAGCCCTGGCTTGAATTCCTAGGTCTGCAATCCGCAGCAGCAATTGCTCATGATTGACCGTGTCAAATGCTGCAGACAAGTCCAACAGCACCAGGACACACAGCATTTTATTATCTGCCCTAAGTCTCAGATCACCCAGCACGAAAAGCATGACCGATTCCAGCTGTGATGAGCCCTGAACCCTGAAATTCTAAAATATGATTATCTTCCAGATGGCGTGAGAGGGATAACAGAACGTGCTGTTCCAATATTTTAGCCAAAAAAGGCAGCTGTGAAATTGGCGTAAAAGTTTTTAGATTCTTAGGGTCCGAGCCAGATTTCTTTAATAGCGGGACGACCCGGGCTTCCTTAAAATTAGCAGGGACAAGCCCTGTTTCCAGGGAATGATTGAGGAGAGAAAGCACCTCAGCCTCAATTCCTGGGAAGACCAGCTTAAATATCTTGGGTGGGCAGGGGTCAGCTGGTGAGACAGATTTTACTTGCCCAGCCAGGCTGGTCAGGGACTCCTTGGTAAGTAACGGCAGGGTGGAGAGAGGATGAACAAACATGGGCAGTGAAAAGGTAGGGCCTGTAAAACAAGGAAAGACGGGTGTACTGTGGATTTCCGTCAAAATATCCTTTATTTTTCTCCATAAAGAAGAACTGAAAGTTATGGCAGTCCTCCAGACTGAAAAAGGGGTTTTGCCCCTTATCCTTCCTAAGCTCATTCAAGACACTAAAAGTTTCTTTCTGCGGGTTGACGGCAGTAGCAATCTTAAATTCATAGAATTCTGCCTTCCGCTATCTAATGACCTTTTTGTAGGAGGCAAATATTGTTACATAGGCTGCCTGGGTGCTGAGCTCATAAGTTTTGCGTCAGGCTCTTTCACACTGGCGGAGAGATCGCTGAGTGCTTCAATAAATCAGGGTGCCCCTTTACCTTTGTTGGAAATTTTCACCCTGCGTGCTGGTGCCACAATATCTATGGCATACTTAACCCTCAATGATAAAGTGGCACTATCAGCCTCTATATCTCCCCTAAAAGTCCATGGAGGGTCAGGGAGTAATAGAGTGGCAATCAGTCATCAACGTTAATCTTGTTCCAACTCCTCAGCATTTTCCACTCCAGCTGAGTTTTTCCAATCGATTAACGAGGGAAAAATGGCCCTGAATTAGATGGTGGTCCGACCAAACACATGGGGAGATGGCAATAGGACTAGTCAAAGGATAGGATGATCAGACCAGGTCTAATGTATGTCCCTTCTCATGAGTGGACCCAACCAGCAGTTGGCGGAGACCTAAGGAGATTAGGGCCTCCTCTAGCTGACATGCCTGGCTGACTTTCGGGCTTTCCTCCCAGTGGAAATTAAAATCCCCGTTCACCACTAGTCCCTTATAGCGGGAGCGGAGATCAGGAACCAATGCCAGGAAAAGTTCCATGCACCTGGGTGGTAGACTATTAATATCACGAAACAGTTCATTGGAGAACAAAACTTAACCCTCAATAAGTCAGCACCCTCTATGCTTTCTGCGCAGATGGTTTCTGTCTTGAATGAACATTTATGGATGATAGCAACTCCCCCACCCTTCGAGCTACTAGGTCTATTATGATGAATAGCTACAAAATTAGGTGGTAGCGAGGCTACCAGATCTGAAGAAGAAGAGTCTTCTAACCAGGTTTCCTTAAGACCCAGAAAGTCCAGGCAGGCATGTCGAAGAAGCATAAAAACCTCAAGGCAGTGCTTCTGTGATGAGAGGGTGTTTAGCAAAGCAAAGCTGCAACCTTGGGGGCTCTCCAAACTGGGTGGTCTTAGGGGTAGAGTGATGTGACTTAGCTCTTTTGGGCTAACTAGGGACTTGGGACTTAGGCTAACTTGAGACTTCAGCAGCCCTTCCCGCCTGACACTTGCTATCAGTGTGCTCTGTACCGGCGGCCCACTGAGGCTCATGGACAGGAGTACCTGCATCGAGTACATGCAGCGGGGGCCAGGGGCCCGGGTCCTAGGTCCCGGCCGGGCACAGACGGGCTTGCCTTAGGTGCGCCTAAGGCCTGTATCTCCTCCCACCCACCACTTAGCCCTGCTGTGCAGCGGCTGCTAGAGCAACACTAGACCGTAACTCCGCTCAGGAAGTGCAAAGAACAGAAGTGAGGGAGCGCTAAGAGCACGATGTGGGAAAAGTCAGTGCAAAGTGCAGCCTACCAATTGCAAATACAATTTTTAAGAGAATACAACAGTATAAACAGTATAAAATTAGCAGCATTTCAAAAATGTAAAAGCGAGCAGCGTTTTTTAAGTGGCTCCCCATAAGGTCTAGGTGAGGCCCTCTTAGACCAGCGCGCTTTCTCCGGCATTATTTTAAAGTCCCGTAGCTCCTCCCACCCACCAATCAGCCCTGCTGTGCAGCGGCTGCTAGAGCAACAGTAGAATGTAACCACGCTCAGGAAGTGCAAAGAACGGAAGTGAGGGAGCGCTAAGAGCGCAATGCCGGAAAAGTCAGTGCACAGTGCAGCCTACCAATTGCAAATACAATTTTTAAAAGAATACAACAGTATAAACAGTATAGAATTAGCAGCGTTTCACAAATATAAAAGCAAGCGCCGTTTTTCAAGTGGCCCACCATAAGGTCTAGGTGAGGCCCTCTTAGACCAGCGCGCTTGCTCCGGCATTAATTTTAAAGGACCGTGGCTCCTCCCACCCACCACTCAGCCCTGCTGTGCATCGGCTGCTAGAGCAACACTAGACCGTAACCCCGCTCAGGAAGTGCAAAGAACGGAAGTGAGGGAGTGCTAAGAGCGCGATGCAGAAGAAGTCAGTGCAAAGTTCAGCCTACCAATTGCAAATACAATTTTTAAAAGAATTCAATAGTATAAACAGTATAGAATTAGCAGTGTTTCCCAAATATAAAAACGAGCAGCATTTTTCAACTGGCCCACCATAAGGTCTAGGTGAGGCCTTCTTAGCTTATGTAAGTAACAATTCACATACATCCTACATTATTTCAAACTATAAAACACGTTTCTATTGGCTAGACATATTAACCCTCGCCAATTGACTTCTTAAAGTGCCAAAACTGATTCTGGAATTTTTTGGAGTTGCAACTCCACCGTGTACCAATGAGATGGAGCCTCGAATCCATAGGCAGTTCAAAAATATATTACAAATACAAATACCGCTATTTTATAAGAAAACACCACTTCTAAAGATAATTCTGACTTGGGAAATATTACTTTAATAAAAGTTCACTTATATAAAAATTTCAATTTCACATTTTAAATCCACAGTTTAGTTTTAACCCTTCCCCCATTCGGCTTAATGCCAGTTTCCAAAGTAACAGTTCATGGAACATTCAACTGAACTCAGAGGTCACAAGTTCATTAAATTTTCAAGTTCACCACACAAAGTTACAAATGCAAACAGCAGGTGTGGTTGACTTTTCCAAAATACGACCTTATCCTATCTATTGCACCTTTCAAACATTTTTTTCTAACCAGTAAGAAACATGATTTTTAAACAAAGTACTATGCACCTTATTTTTGAATGTACAATGTTCTTACACAGCCAATCACCTCTCTACTATTTAAAAAACAGCATCTTCTCCACCATTTTACATCCTCTAGTTCTACTAAATGACTACCTCTGCTACAGATATCTTTTCATTACTTCCAGACATCCCTTCAAGATACTTACAGTGTGGATTGTTGGACATAGCAATGTTTTCTGATGCAAAAGGTATGTTGAACGCAGAGGTAGTGATAAAGAAATATCTTTGCAAAATGTGGATATTAAATGGATTGCACAGACAGGATTAAAGTGGCACCAATAGATGCCTTTGGTTAAAACCCTTTTGCATCCCCAACCCCCTGATATCATGATTGTGCACTCTGGAGGCAATGACCTAGGCCCATTGACTGGGGTAGGTCTGGAAATGAAGGACACCTTTGCACAATTGATGTTGTATTTACCTCAAACTCTCTTTGTATACTCTAACATATGCCAAAGACAGAAATGGAAGTGGTCAACTCAATTCTGTCCACAGAAAGCTAGATAAATGTTAATAAAGCTGTTTCTGCTTACCTCAGAGACCATAGGATCAGCTCCATATATAACAACAATCTACGTTTTGAAATGGATGACATCTACAGAAGTGATGGAGTATACTTCACAGACCAAGGAAACAGAATCTTTCTCAACAACCTAAAGCTCTGCATCCGCCCTTTCATGTAGTTACAAAAAACTCACAATGAAAACAAGGGCTCTTTTTAGAGCCACCCTATAACATAATAGTGTTCATACATTTTTTTACACATACAAATGTTTTTATTATTTTCGCAAATTCACAAAACAAAAGCAAAAATTCAAAGTACTACAACCCAACACACTTTTCAAGTTTAAATATAAATTTTTATTGTTATATATTTTTAACAACTCTATCAATGTTAATCTTGTTGTAGGAAAGTAGTATTTGCTTCTTATGGCCACCCACACTTTTTGCTTATATCACACTGCTTTTGGCCTAGTCTGACAGGGATCCTGCTATCCAGGACCCCAGTCTATCTGCTTTCTCCCTTAAATTGATATGCATGTACTTTAGGTACACTGCAGATTGGATTCTGGGTTACCCTTATCAGTCCCTAGTATATTTTGGACACCATGTACCCAGGGCATAGGTACCCTAGAGGCCTCCCATGGGCTGCAGTATGTTTTGTGCCACCCCTGAGGGCCATCCAATCTTAAGTAAGTGGTGCTTGCATCACGTACGTAAGATATAGGTTCACTATATCTATTTAAGTCACTACACTTAAATACCTATCAGTCACCCCATTGGCAGGCTTTAACAATCCTGAAGGCAGGGTGCTGGGTTTTACCTGATAGGGTGCCCCTGCATGAGCAGAGCCCCTCTGCAGCCTTCGGAGACTATTTTCCGGGGTTGTCTGTAATGCAGCCAGACATATATGTTGAAGTGCATTATAACCTTGTGGTAAATGCTAACCTTAAAATGGCTGCTTAGAAACATGTCATGTTTGGTGTCAAACACCTTGGAATCATACCTCTACACCAGTAACTGGTGTGGGAGGTATGATTCCACCCTTCCAAAGGGACATATGTGGGTGACCGGTCTACCCGGTACCAGCTTTCTCGACATGGGCAGCACAAAATGGACGCGGCCAGCCACAGACAAGATTGTGACCACCTCCCAGACAGGGTTTAGTGTATTGAGGTTGGGTGGGTGCACTTTGAGAGTTCCAGAAAGTCTGCACTGGGGGTACATTTGGTGTCCCTGTGCATAATCCAGATCAAGCCGGTTCTGGGAGCCATGGGCTCCTTTCTGGAGCGAAACTGGACAAAGGACATGGGTGTAGCCACCCCTCTGTCCTGCCTCCCCCCTAGGAGGATCCACAGAATCTTTCCAACCCCTTCCCATGGGTATAAAGTGGGTCACCTGAATGCAAGACTTTGTATTTTACCTGGGAAAGATTCTGCTAAGAAGAAACCAAGTACTTCGACTGCCTGCACGATGCTGGACAACTGAAGAATCTCCATTGGAGTAAAGGAGTTACTCCCCTGCAAAGGCAGGCACCTAAACGCATCTGACCGGTTTGCTTCTCCTGAGCTCTCCAAATATTTCAGCAACACAGGAGGTGGGTTCCCGAAGGTTCCTGAGGTTTATCTGCCCTCCCAGTGGTTCTGAGACAAGTATGCCTTGTGGGGGCCATGCAACCCGAACCTCTGTTCACCGTGTTAATTTGCAGTTGCAGATTCTTAGTCAATCAATCAATCAAGCAATCAGAGTACTTGTAGAGCATGCTACTTACCTGTGAGGGTCCCAAGGCGCTGAGGGGAGGGTGGGTGCTGCTACCGCTCGAAGAGCCAGGTCTTCAGGAGTCTTCTGAAGGTGAGTAGGTCTTGGGTCTAGCGTATGTGGGTAGGGAGGATGTTCCAGGTCTTGGCGGCGAGGTAGGAGAAGAATCTGCTGCCGGAGTTCGTTCGTTGGATGCGAGAGACAGCGATGAGGGCAAGGCTGATGGAGCGGAGCTGGCGGGTGGGGGAGTAGAAGCTGAGTCTGCTTTTCAGGTAGGCTGGACCGGCGTTGTGGAGTGCTTTGTGTGCGTGGGTGAGGAGCTTGAAGGTGATCCTCTTGTCGACGGGGAGCCAGTGTAGGTCTCTCAGGAAGTGGGGTGATGTGGCTGCGGTGGGGGCGTTGACGATCAGTCGGGCAGAGGCGATTTGGATGCGTTGTAGTCATCGTAGGTGTTTGGCTGGGATTCCTGCGTAGAGTGTGTTTCCGTAGTCCAGTCTGCTGCTGATGAGGGCCTGTGTCACCGTTCTTCTTGTTTCAATTGGGATACACTTGTAGATCCTGCGGAGCATGCGGAGGGTGTTCTAGCAGGAGGAGGAGACGGCGTTGACCTGTTTTGAAATGGAGAGGGTGGAGTCGAGGATGAATTCTAGATTGCGTGCATGGTCGGTGGTGGTGCTGTTCCCAGTGCGGTTGGCGACCAAGAGTCGTCCCAGGCTGAGGGGGTGGATTCAAGTATGAGGACCTCCGTCTTGTCCGAGTTCAGCTTCAGACAGCTGCTCCTCATCCAGTCAGCGACAGCCTTCATTACCTCATGGAGGTTGGTTTTGGCGGTGTGTGGGTCCTTGGTGAGGGAGAGGATGAGCTGGGTGTTGTCAGGCGTAAGAGATGATGTTGAGGTTGTGATGGCGGGCCACTAGTGCGAGGGGGGCAATGTAGACGTTGAACAGCGTGGGTCTGAGGGATGAGCCCTGGGGGACGCCACAGATGATGTTGGTGGCTTCGGATCTGAAGGGTTGGAAGTTGGGTTCTGCCAGTAAGGATGTCATCATTGGCAGCGACAAGGGCTGTCTCAGTGCTGTGGTTCCGTCTGAATCTGGACTGGGACGGGTCCAAGATGATGTTGTCTTCTAGGTGGCGGTTCAGTTGCATGTTGACAATTTTCTAGATGATCTTTGCCAGGATCGGGAGCAGGGAGATGGGCCAGAAGTTCTTGAGTTCCTTGGGGTGTGCTTTGGACTTCTTGAGGAGGGCGTTGATTTTGGCGTGTGTCCAGCTTTCCGGTAAGTCGCTGTTTCAAAGGAGACGTTGTTGACCTTCTGTAGTTGGGGTGTGATGGCTGCGTCTGCTTTGTTGAATACGTGGTGTGGGCACGGGTCAGACGGAGATCCTGAGTGGAGGGAGCTCATGACCTTGCGTGTCTCGCCGTCACTGACATTGGACCAGGAGGTCAGGCGGTTGGCGCTGGTGGTGTTCACAGGGGTGGTGGAGTCTGACGTAGTCTGGGCTGTCGTGGTGTTGAAGCTGTCATGGATGTCAGCGATTTTGCGGTGGAAGAAGATGGCTAGTGAGTCGCACAGTTGTTGTGAGGGTGGGATGTTGTTGGCGCTGGGGTTGGAGAGTTCCTTTACGATGCTGAAGAGCTCTTTGCTGTTGTGCATGTTGTTGTCCAAGCGGTCTGTGAAGGAGGATCTCTTGGCTAGTCTAATGAGGTGGTGGTGTCCTTGTGGGCTGTGTGGTTGTCTGGTGTGCGCCGTGTAGCCATGTCTTTTCCAGTTTTCGGCAGGCGTGTTTGGAGGCCTGGAGCTCGTTGGTGAACCATGTGGCTCTCTTGTTGGTGTGGCAGTTGGAGGGTTTCTTGAGCAGGGCGAGGGTGTTGGCGCTGTCGTCGATCCACTGTCTGAGGTTGTGGGCCTCAGAGTCAGAGTGGGTGGAGTCGGTGGGTGGGTTCTTGGCGAGGGAGGAGAGCGGCTGGTCGTCGGTGATTTTGCTCCAGCAGCTGCGAGGTAGCTGTTGGGTGTGATGGTGCGTGGTTGGTTTCTTGAAGGTGAAGTGGATGCAGCGGTGGTCGGTCCAGTGGAGTTCGGTGGTGTGGTCAAAGGTGACGTGGAAGCCTGTGGAGAAGATGGGGTCAAGTGTGTGGCTGGCGGTGTGGGTGGGTGTGGTGACGAGTTGTCTGAGGCTGAGGTTGGCGAGGTTGTCGATCAGGGTGGCAGAGTTGGCGTTGTTGTTTTTCTCGAGGTGGAAGTTCTGGTCCCTGAGGAGGATGTAGTCCTCGGAGGCGAGTGCGTGGGTGCTGGCGAGGTCGGCGATGGAGTCGCTGAACTGAGCCCGGGGTCCGGGGGGTCTGTAGATGAGTGTTCCTCTGAGGGTGGTGTTAGGGTCGGTGTGGATCCAGAAATGCAGGTGTTCGGCGGTGTTGAGGGTGAAGTCTGCGTGGGTGGTGACTTTGAGGGTTGACTTGTGGATGATGGCTATTCCTTCTACGATTCCGTTGGCACGATCACTGCGGGTGATCTTGCAGCCGTCCGGGATGGATATGGCGATGTCGGGCGCCGAGGAGTCGTTTCACCAGGTCTCGGTCAGGAAGGCCACGTCTGGGGCGGAGGTGTCGAGCAGATCCCAGAGCTCGACAGCGTGTTTGCGTGAGGAGTGGGTGTTGAGGAATATGCAGTGTAGGTGGTTGGGTCCAGTCCTTGGAGGTTTGGTGTTTATGTCACAGGTGAAGCTGCAGGTGCGGCAGGAGAATGGTCCGTGGGTCGTTTTGGGGCGGCCTGGAAGCAGGTGCGGTTTCGGCTGGCGTTGAGTGTGTGGATGGTGCTGGCATCGTAGTGAATTCTGGTGTTGTGGCATTCGCTAGGTGAAGGGGTTTGTCACTGGGTGCGGTCCAGGCGTGGATGGGCGCAGAAGGGCTTGCCTTTGGTGCACCTTTGGCGCACCAGCGGCACGCCCGCTGCGCACGGCCGCTTCTCAGCCTGCATATGGGGAGGCTTGGGAGGGAGGAGCAGCTGGGAGGCAGGAGCGGAGAGGCCAATGGGTGTGCTGGGGCAGGGCTGCAGGGAGGCAGCGGCAAGAAGGCTGGGATGGGAGCAGTGGGGGGGGCGGGGGAAGAACTGACATCTATGGACCAGGAGGCAGAAGCAAGGGCACAGGATTCAGTCGGTCAGCAGGTGACGAGTGGTGGTGTGGGGGCGACCTGCCTGCAAGCAGGGTCAAAGTAATGAGTCATGAGCTTATACATTGGATTCTATATAGTCCTGACCCCGAGCAGTAATCATAATGAAGATTTCGGCCTTCACTACACGAGAGTCCTATGGGCTGGTACTTTGCCAACTTGCTGTATGTCTCCACATGATCCCTGGTCCGTTGGCCTGTGGGTCCTGGCAAGGGTCACCTTGTTAATTTTTAGGCTTACCTGGTTGCTCCAGATGTTCCCTGACTCTTGATTGCTTGTAGAGTCCCTTGGACCTTGCTGGTCCATACCGTAACCTCTTTCCTCTGACCACATGGGTTGCATTTGCCAAGGCTTTTTGGTGCTTCAGCTAGATATCGACCCCTGAGCACTCAACATTCTTTGTGGAAAAGCTCACCTCCGGATCCTGGTCATCCTCAACATCTCCTGGTCCCCTCTGTTGTAGAGTCAAGCAACCCCTCTTCACTCCTGATGTACCCAACATATGTGGGCATTCGACTACTGAGCCCCTGGTCACCTGAAGTGACCTAGACTCTGTATCCTCTGCTTTCAGGTTAGTCTCAACTTGAATCCAGGCTTGAATTCCACCAGACACTCTTCGCCCTCCTGGCAGCAGTACTTCTTTGCAGCTCTCCATTGGAAATAAAGAAGGTTTCCGACACCAATTGACCCCTATGCACCCGGCTCCTCTGGGATAGGTAACACAGTTACTTCAGTACTCACTAGTGGGTTGGCCTTAGAACCTCCTTAGTTCCAAAGGGTTTGCTCGAAGTCCTCTTAGAAGTGTCCTTAACTTGTAATTTTCCAACTGCGACTTTCCCATAGAGTTGTACGGAGCTCGCGTCTGTGTTTCCTCACAGCACCCGTCCTCCGTGGGTTCCCTGTGCCAATACTCAGGGTGGTTCCTTGGGGTCCCAGCGATTCTACGTGCTCTATGCACTGTGACTAGTCAAGTCGTTGTTATACCATTTTTAGTTCGAGCTTAGCGCAGCATGCATGAGCTGCCTAGGAGAGGGCTTTTTGGAATCACCCCAGACCTATGCTAAGCTCATTTGTGTAGCTTTTTATTTTCCACACATTCTATTGGCCTTTGCATGTGGCTTTCAAAAATGAAAGCACGCAATTGGCCAGAGGCGGGTGCATGACCCACCTTTTCTGTAAATTTTTACTCCCACGGCCTCCAGCTGTCAGGAGCGAGCAGCAGCGGGCAGGGTGCCATCTGTTGTGGATCATGTTACTTTGGCTTGGACATGTCACTTTCACTTTCGCGGCCGCGCTTGTTTTCCAAAGGCCATTTCTGTTTGACTCGGGCCTGTCTCCATCCGGGTCCCTCCCCTCAGAGATAAATGACCTCATTATCCACGACCTCTGTTTCTCTTGGCAATGTGTTTCCGCCTCTGACAAAGGAGCTGCTGGGATTGGATGCTTTCAGTATATTATAATGGGTGTGGCTCTAGACTCTTTCCCTCACATCTGGGACTCTCTTCAAAGCAAATCTTTCAAAAAAAGATAATAAATCATTTTGTTGCACAGAGCATGCCAGCAGTAAACACCAGTTATCAGAAGTTTACTACTCTTACACATGGCCCCTCAAATCTATCAAACTATTCCCTGTCATGCATTTCTCGCCTGGCTCCGCCCTTTTTGCTCTATATCACTCGGGCGGTGGCTCTCAGGGTTAGTGTTAAAAAAGAAAAATTCCTTTGAACTTTCCGGAAAAAAATTACAATGGCGCTCCTTGTACTGGCATGTGTTGTGTTGCTTCCCTGCCATGGTCAGCACTTCGGGACTGCTCCCGAGCAGCATTCACTGGCCAGTGCTGCAACCAGAGTCTGGCAGATTACAGGTCGCAGTACTTGCATGCTCCCAGCCATTAGGTTCAATTTCCATTACAAACTGGTCAATCTTTTAACTATGACTCCAAGAATGCATCTCTGTTGGGAACTAAAAGCACAAGATTGAATATACGAGTCATGTGGTAAGCGTGGACAAAGCCAATATCTCTTGCATCAGTGAGACCCATTGGCTTTGCCAATGCCTATTTTAGTACATGGTTTGGTCTCCCCCTGAAGCCCGCTGTGTATTTTGCTATTTACGAATGTTCTATTGATTCAGTATTGTGTACTTTGTGCCCTAGTCTCATATAGAGACTTGTAGAGAGTGCTATATTAATAAATACATATTTTTATATCAACACTGTGTGGTTCTCCTTTCATTTAGTCATTTATGAGGAGTTATTCTGGTAAAACAAGCTGCTTTACATTCCTTCAAGATTAAGCCTGAAGGCTGTTCTCCATAGCTTCAACTAGGACAGCTAGGGTTGTGTGGACTGACACATGGTGCCCACTTTAATTAGTGAACAGCATATACCAGGCCACCATTTCACATTGGTGTGCAGCGGTTGGGATTCAAGCGTTTTTTGTTTTACCAGATAAATCTCATTGAATAATTAATTGAAACCACTAAGTATTAGGTACAAATAATACATCAATGTTAGAATAAAGTAAGTTTTACTGAACTTGGATTTGGGCAAACCAAGGGTCTAGCACATCCTATCTCCAACTCAAGAGAGTTTAGTCTCCACTAGGTTAGGTAGGTGCCTACACCACATAACATTAGTGTGTCGTGTAGAGGAGAAGCCAGCGGCACTCTGCCAACTAGGTACAATAGCATCTCATTTCCAGATTTGAGAGCCATGTGTGCATCTAGGAAGTTGAGGTCAGGGAGAACAGCAAACACCAAACGTCTCATTGAGATTTTGCTCTTAGATGACCTTAGGAAGACTCCAGGGTTTTATGAGTTAGATAGAGTGGGTGAGACAGGGAATGAGGAAAGGCCGTAAAGTGAAAACTTTTTTGACCTGGACTCAAACCCTGACCAGAAGAATCAAAATGATTCTAATCGGGGCAACATAGGTCTTCCCTTAGGTGTGCAGAGTTTACCTAGAAGATCCAGAACTCCATCTGAGGAGTCTAATCACTCAGGCACTTCCGTAGGGACTTCCATATCAAGAGGGAATCCTCTTATGATAAGCGGTGCCAATTTCGGGAGCTTGAGAGAGTCAAGCTCAGGCTCAAGAAACAGCAATTGGCCATAGACAGGGAATCCCTAGAGCTCCAAAGAGCAACAAGAAGATTGGGACTTGAGTCCCATGGTGGCAGCAACAGTGTCCCTAGAGTTGGAGAATATTCTCATGATCATAGGAACCTGAACAAGATAGTCCCTCCCTATCAGAGTGAGGACAACATCCACAAAAGAATAACTGCACTAGAGGACCTGTAAGGTACAGAGGGTCCCTCTGGAGCAGTGGGCAGCTATCTTGTGTCTTTCCTTGGCTGAAAAAGGTAGAGATAAGTTCCTCACTGTTAGAGAAGAGGTTGCTGACAATTATTCAAGACTGCTCTCATTGATGGGTTTGGCTTAACCACTGAACAGTACAGGATTAAGTTCAGAGACATCCAGAAGGCACAGACTCATAACTTGGTTGACTTTGTAGATTGTGCTACTAAGGCTCTGGAAAGCTGGTTACTTGGCAGTAAGGTGTGGGATTTTAAAGGAGTGTACAATTTATTTATGAGGGAGCAGATATTTAATAATTGCCAAAATCCGTTGTTGCATCAGTACTTGGTTGATTCTGACCTCTCCCCAAGAATTGGGAAAGGAAGCAGACAAATGTGTCAGAACCAGGGTGAAGCAGAAAACTTAGAATCAAGGTGGTGACCAAAAGAAGCAAGATGCTAAACCCTCAGATAAGGGTGGGGAGAAGGGTAAAGACCAGAAGTCTTCACAAGGGCCCCAGAAACCTGAATCGGGGGGGGGGGGGGGTCACAGTCTAACAAAGGAAAAGGTAAAAAGAAACACAATGTCATTTCTGTAGAGAGAAGAAACATTAAACAAAAAGATGCCAATTGTCCAAGGGCCTAGGAATCTACTCTGGCCACCACTGCCCCTAAGGAAACTGTTACCGCTAGCTCAGTTCCAAGTGCTGGTGTACAGAACAAGGTCAAAGTCGGGATAACCTTGGGATCTGAGATGGATTCTCGCCTAGTCAGAATTCCAGCTCAGGCTGTTTTGATCTGTGATGGAGGCATAGATATTGCCTCCTTATTTGTCAATCCCAGTAAACTAGGCAAATACAGACAACAGCCTTTCATCAATGGTAAGGAGGCCATGAAATGTAAGGACATGGGTGCAAGTGTCAAAATGGTGACAAAAGATCTTGAGGACCCTGAACAGATCATACTTGGTGAGATGTACCAAGTGACCAATGCAAGCAATGTCATGACAGACCATTCCTTGGCAGTTGTGAATTTCATCTGGGGAGTGGTAACTGGCCCTAAGAAAGGTGTGGTTAGCTCAGACCTCCCTGAAGAATGCATATTGGTCAATGATCTGGAAACTTCAGCTTGGGCTGAAGTGGAACTCAGGACAGATGCAGAAATGCTGGGCATCCCTGCATATGTGTTTGCCATGACTAAGTCACAGGCAAAAAATAATTCCACTGAACAGGCCCTGGATTCTGAAAAGATGGACCAGGTGCCCTGATGCCTTCCAAAAGATGGAGCAGAAGGGGTTAGGCAGTGTCTCCCCCCCCCCCCACCTCAGAATGAGGATCAGTCTCTAGAGGGACATGATCTCATTCCCTGTGAAGGAAATGTCTCAGCGGAACTTGCACCTGATCAGGTTGAGTTGTTGGGGACAGGGGTCCCTTCCAGGGCAGATCTGAGCCTGAAGCAGCTGAGCTGCCCCTCTCTTAAACCCCTCAAACAGCATGCTGCTGCTGAGGCTGCTGGGAGTGCCAGTGGATCCCACAGGACCTACTGGGGGAGGGACATGTGTATTCAGAGGGTAGAGGCCCAAGCTTGGTGCTACCAGCAGGTTGGTTATACCTCTGAAGTTTAGAGGTTTCCTATGAACACTGGCACATGACATCCCATTAGCAGGACACTTAGGTCAAAGTAAGACCTGGGACAGGCTTGTCCCTTACTTTCACTGGCCTCGTTGCTTCTGTATCACTTGCCAAGCCAGTGGGAAGGTAGGTGGTACTACAAAGGCCCCCACTGATACCACTACCTGTGGTGCGGGTTCCCTTTGAGAGGGTTGGGATTAACATTGCTGGTCCCATTGTGGAGAAGTGTGGCTCACTGGTTAGAGCAGGCAGAGTGGAGAAGTGTGGCTCACTGGTTAGAGCAGGCAGACCCTGAAGCAGAGGTCAGACCCGGGACCCGGGTTCAATTCCTGACGCGGCAGGGTCTTGAGCTCAAATGTCCATGGACTCGATAATTCTCGCTTCGGTGCCTGACCTAATCATGGGTTCACACTCTGCAACTCTGGGCATTAAGCTTGCTTAATCTCCACAACGGCCCCCCCGCGGCGGGATGCCTGGCTTGCACCTTGGGGATGCCCTGTAGGGGCTATCTCACAGTGAAAAGCCAGGACGGGTTCCCAAGGCAAGCGAGGAGATACCCCTTCGGGGGTCGATTTTGGCGCTATATAAGAAACATAATAATAATATTTGATCCTTCAAATGCATCTGGGAGCAGATTCATACTAGTAGTGGTCAAGCATGACACTAGGTATCCAGAGGCAATTCCCCTTAGGACTACCACAGCACCTAATGTGGCTAGAGCTCTCCTCAGAATCTTTTCCAGAGTGGGGTTCCCTAAGGAGGTAGTATCAGACAGAGATGCAAACTATATGACTGGTTATCTGACTGCTATGTGGAAGGAGTGTGGAGTGAATTAAGAATTCACTACACCCTATCACCCCCAATGCAATGGGTTAGTTGAGAAATTCAACAAAACCCTTGAGGGAATGAAAAAAGGTCTCCCTGAAAAGCGCAGGTGTAGATGGGACATCCTTTTGCCCTGTCTGCTCTTTGCCTAGAGAGAGGAGCCTCAGAAGGGGGCTGGTTACAGCCCCTTTGTACTTCTGTTTAGACATCCATATAAGGTTCCCTTATGTTTGATTAAGGAGGGATGGGAGTTACCTCTCAAACCACCTAAATGGGACATAGTGGACTATGCACTTGGTCTCTGCTGAAGAAGGCACCCAAAAACTAACCCTGGGCGGAGAACTCCGCTCGTGGAGTTTGCCAATTTTCAGCATCTTTGCGCTTCGCAGTGAGCACGAAGTTGTCGACTACTTCACAATCTACAGCGTAGCGTAGTAGTTTTTCTTCCTCGAGCACTCAATAGCATTCTCGCGTGCGCGGTAATGACTTACCGTGGTCCTGCGTTTGCTTTCTCGCTTTTCTCTCCCAGTCGCGTTCGGTACGATGTTTGGAATCCGTCCGACAATCCCATGTGACTGTGAGAATGCAATAACGTCATTCGGACGTGCAAACACATCATTAGGACGCGCGATCTTCCTTGCAGCGCCATGTTGGTAAGATCGCATTTCCGAACACGCATAAACTGCAATCTGGAACAGAATATCTCTCAAGCATGTTAAAACCTTCTCAAAAATGATAACTTTGCTCAGGAAAACCCCTCAGATTGTGATTTGTTGTATTTTTTGGGCAAGGAGTCCTACTCTTTTTTTCAGGAGAAAGGAAGTAGCCCTGAGTCTCCACTTTCCTGTTCCTGTCCACCAGGCTCTACCCAGTGCTTTGTCCATGTGGTGTTCACTTTCATTTGGATTTGGAGCTGGAAGGATCACTTTTTGTGTATGTCTGCTGCATCAGAGCATTTGATTGGATTTATTGAGGAATTTTGAGGTTTGAACTTTTCTTTTACAAGTAAGTTTGAGAATTGATAATTGGTGTACTGTAAATTTTTTTGGTTTTTTTTAACTACTTTTTTCTGTGCTTCTCAATCTTTCTTAAAAAATATTATTTAGGGAGGCCTGTACTTTCATGAGGGGCCAAGTTTTATGTCTTTGAAATTTCATCCAGTAGGCCTAGAGGTACACATGGGTCCAACCATGTTTCTGTGGTATCTGTAAAACATCATGGATGGTATTTGATTCAATTGCAAACTCTATTGTAGTGGAATTTCATTTTTTTTAGTAACATTAGGTAACCCTAGTAGTTCATGTAGTTAGTGTAGGCCTGCTTGAGTTCATTTACTTTCTGTGGGTGGCTTGGTCAGGTGGTGGCGGCCATTTTGTGTTTTAAGCCACTGTGTTTTTGCCATAGGCCTCCAAGCTTGTGGCCTACTCTGCCAGTAGGCCCAAGGGTACGACTAGAGTCATCATCATGGGTGCATGAAAGTTGTTCAACTGTTATTGTGGTGTTTAAGTTGTAAGTGTAACATTATGTAGGTCATGCATGGCTTTGGATTGATTAGCAAAACGTGGTTCTGGTGTTGAATTCCAGGTTTTTGGTGTGTGTTGAATAATATGTTTTTTTCTACACACTAGGTAACCCTAGAATTCAGCTCGTGTAGTTTTGGTAACTTTGCACAGGGCGACAACGCGACCTTACAGTTTTTGTCTTCTTCCCGCGCTCAATGTGCGGGCTCGGGCACGCGATAATGGCGTTTTGTACAACTCGCGCTGCCGAACACGCCGAATTTGCAATCTTGCGAGCAATATGTCTCGAGTTGCATAAAACCTTCTCGAAAATGTTGATGTTGTTCATTTTGCTAATGAAACTCCTCAGGTTGTCATTTGGTTGTAGTTTTTGGAGCATGGACCACTTACTGTTTCTGTCCTCTATGTGCTTTGTTTTTTGAGGGTGGCCTGACCATGTGGGTGGCGGGGCGGCCATTTTGTGAAGCCAAGCATTGTCCTTTTGCCGTAGGCATGTATTGTCTGTCTTCTCTTTCTTTTCATGTTGTTAGGGGTGGCCAGGCCATGTGGGGGCGGCCATTTTGTGTGCCCTTCCATCGTGCTTTAGTTTTGTCGCAGGCATAAAAACTTGTGATTTCTTCTGCCAGTAGGCCTAGAGACCCAGAGGTAGTCAGCGGGGGTGCTTGAGGTAGCGGTTTCCATTTTGTCTGTTGAATTTAACATCATTCAGGTCATGGATGGCAATGCATTGAATTTCCAAATGTGGTATTTGGGGTGTAGTTAACTGTTTGGGTGTGTGTAAAAAACTGTAAATGCCTTTGTTGTTTGTGTTGTTGTGTAACTTTCAAACCTTTTAGCCAAGGGGATTTTCTTTTTTTGCATTAAGCTGTGATGTGTAACAGGCATCCTCCTTATTCTGGCGATATAGGGATATAGGCCTGCTTGAGTTTATTGTTTTCTGGCCTTTTCCCATGTACCTGTGATGAGTGACCATGTGGCTGGGAGCTGTGGTGGTAGTGTGCTGTTTTGTTTTTGACTAATTGTCCTGTGTCTTGCCATTGTTCCTGTTGGCTTACTACTGTTCACATCCCCATTGCTATCTGCTGCCGGTCTCTGATGCTGCATCCATCCGAAATGATGCACAAATTAAGAATAAACAAGTTCCACTTCCACTAAATTTGCATTTTAGTTCTTTGCTATTCTTACTCTTACTGAGTGAACTAATACTTCTAGTAGTAATTAAAATTAAAGCTAAAAAAATTCCACATTCGACTGATGTTATTCTGCCTTCTTTGTTTGTAGGTGCACAAAAGACTGAAGAGGAGGTGTCTGTCATCATTCATCACCTGTTCTACTGCCAGATGGACGTCCTTCTGTACTACGTCACTTGTAGTGTGACTCACCTGACCAGACATCATTCTCAGCAACTTGTGCAACTGAGTGCTGCTGCTGACATCTGAAGAAGATGGGCCCAAAGAAAGCAGGTACCAGGTCCTCCAAGACCAAGAAAGTTGCTGAGAAGAAGAAGGGAGAACAGAAGAAGGAAGTGACACTTAAGTCTGGTGTTGACCCGAAAATCTTTTTTGGGAAATAAAAGTACGCCTGCAGCAGCGGTGACCGGGGTCCAAGCTGGGGCCAGCACCTCCGCATCAGTGGGCCCAAGCCACCAACCCAGGCCCAAGCAGATGAGTGGGGAAGAGGTAGCCAGCCTAATGGTGGAAAGCAGTGATACTGAGCTTGACCTAAATGTAGCGCTATCTCAAAGTAGTACACAATCCATGCAAGAGGGAACACAGCGGAAAAGGGGTAAACAACAACCACCGCTCGCAATATTAGATGTCCAAGACAGC
This sequence comes from Lissotriton vulgaris, assembly GCF_964263255.1. Taxonomy (NCBI): domain Eukaryota; kingdom Metazoa; phylum Chordata; class Amphibia; order Caudata; family Salamandridae; genus Lissotriton; species Lissotriton vulgaris. The sequence continues at coordinate 14,300 of NW_028255432.1, read as the reverse complement.
ATCCACAACCTCTGCCCGCAATAGTAGATGTTCAACCTGAGCCACCGCCCGCAATAGTAGTTGTTCAACCACCACCGCCTGCAATAGTAGATGCTCAATGAAAAGAACAACCACAGCCACAGCCTGCAATAGTAGTTGTTCCACAACCACCGCCCTAAATAGTAGATGGTCCTCGAAAACAACAACCACAACCACCGCCTGAAATAGTTGTTGTTCAACAACCATCACCCACAATAGTAGTTGTTGTTCCTCCCGAAGTCGGGGCAGGTCAGGAAATTGAGCCTCATGAAGAGCAAGAAGAAGAGGAAGCACCTCATGCAGGAGATCTATTGTTTTCCAAATCCCCACCAAGGAAAAAGAGGGTTAGTCCATCGAGTTCTTCGCCAATCATCCCTTCTGATGATCTTGATCTCAATTGGGAGCCACAACAATCCGAGCATGAGAGGGAGAGACATCCCAAGAAGATCAGGCTAGGGAAAAGGAAGGTTCCAGGAAGCCTTACACTTATGGAGTGCGATGTTGAACAGCCGGATAATGATGGTGATGATGAGTCAGACCCAGTCATCACAAGCATTACTCCTGGGCCTGAGGACATGAAGACCAACATTTTAACCCTATTGAGAATGGCTGCGACTAGTAGGGATGTAGCATGAATACCTCCAACACAGGCCACACCAAAACTACCTATAGCTTCCATTTTTACATTTGCACAGGGCCGGCAGCGTCCTAAATCCAGCACACGTTCCACCTCAGCAGAAGTAAGTAGTGGTACTACTTCGCAGCCACATAGTGAAAATTCAACACACAACCTCCAGTTCATCCGGCATTGGAAGTGGCACTTCTAGCAGGAGACGAAAGTTAAGCTCCACAGTGTGGGACTTCTTTACAGTTAGGACAACAATGCTATATGCTCCATTTGTCATTCCTCTGTTAGTCATGGTAAGCTTGGTACAAACTATGGTACGGGAGGCCAAATGACCCATTTGAAAAAACACCACGCAATCAAGTGGGAGGACCACCTACGTAGCATAAACGCAGGAACCATTAATGTTGGTAGCGAAGTAGTAAAAGGTCCACTCACGGTCAAACAGAAAGAAGAGGAAGACATTCTATCTGGTAGTGGTACACAAAGTACTCCTGTCCCCAGCACTGCAGTGGTAGAGCGCACATCCTTCGCATCAGCAACATCTCAGTGGCACCAGAGTAGGAGTAACCCGGAGACACCAAGGAGTACGGGTGCGAAGTCTGCGACGCAAAGTACTGCATTGAGCATAACTGAAAGAAATACCAAGCAGCGTACCATTCTTAGCATGTTTAGGAAGGAGGGAAAGTATGAGCGCAACCACCCAATAGCACGTTTGTACAATGCTAAGCTTTTTCTTTTGTTGAAGGGGTGGGTTTCCTGGAATTTGTGACAACCCTCTGCCCGAAATGGAATGTTCCCAGCCGCTACTATTTTGCCAGAGTTGCTGTTCCAGCACTACACCACGACGTGCTGGAATTGCTTGGAAAAGCCTTGCAGCAGAGTGCTGTTCATATTATCCACCTGACAACAGACATGTGGACCAGATGCCAAGCCACTGATTACATGTGCATCACTGCACACTGGATCTCTTTTTCGGGTGTTAGAGACAAGGTATCTGCAGGCATTGACAGTGCTGAGATTTTCAATGATACTCAAAGACATGCAACTGTAGCCATGTTTGCTATGGAGAAATCGCATACTGCTGCAAACATTTTGGCTGAATTTAACAGCAAGGTCTTTGAATGGTTACAACCAAGAGGCCGTAACATTGGTTTTGTTGCCACCGACAATGGCAGTAATGTAGTTAAGGCCATGCAAGATGGTCGCTATTTCAGAGTCCCGTGTTTGGCACACTGCATTAACATTGTTGTTCAAGACTTTCTGAGAAATGAAAGCAAAGTCAGCAACTTACTGGCCATTTGCAGAAGAATCTGCCCGCATTTAAACCATTCTTTTAAAGCCCGGAAGCAGCTACGGGTCATTCAACGTGAGTATAAAATGCCAGTCAAAGCACTCATCCAGGAGGTCCCAACACATTGGAACTCTACTTAATACATGCTTGATCGGCTGTTTGAGCAGTACATACCACTTAATGCTTATGTCATGACAAGAAAATCTGGGGATCCTACTGTTATGAAACCCATGACCATTGAGATGTGGCAATGGGACCTCATTAAATGCCTGACAGAGATGCTACTTCCTTTTGAGGACTTCACACGTGCAGTCAGCAGGGAGGACTGTACTATGGGCCAAGCTATCCCATTGTTGTACATGCTAGAGCAAGAGCTGAAGGAGGTGTCTGAAACATACGAAGGTGTTGAAGGAAAACTTGAAGCATGTTATTTGGCGAAGGCCTTAGCTGGCCGCGTATCTGAGAATACAAGGATTCAAAATAAGATTGTGTCATATCAACATTACATTACATTACTGCCACAATTTTGGATCCACTGTACAAATTATTTGTGAACAGTAATACTGTAATTCCTTTTTCAGAAGGGGATGCTGCCAAGTACAAAACTGTAATAGCAGAGGAAGCCACTGATTTAGAAAACGAACAGCTCTGAATTAGAGGCCTGCCAGTGCTAGCCCAGGACAGTGCAAGTACTACTGAGCATCCTACAGATTCACGTTTGTTCTTCTTCACAGCATGAGAGCAGTGCGTTTGCTTCCCAGCAATCACCAACACTACCAATAACAACAACAACACCAACAGGATCTGATTCATCAGACACTACCAAAAAAATAGCTGCTTGGTTTCTACAGAAAGGGATGGGTAAGTCCGTTGCTGTCGCAAAGCCAAAAGAGGACAAGCAAACCGGAGCACCACTGAACATTGAGCGGATGGTCCAGGCCTATCTGGATGACACAACAGAGGTGTTCATGGAGCAAAGCCCATTGGTGTATTGGTATAGGAAAATAAGCGACTGGCCAGTGCTCAGCAGGCTGGCGATAAAGTATCTGGCTTGCCCTGTTGCAAGTGTATCTTCTGAGAGTGTTTTCAGTGCTGCTGGTGCCATTGTAACTGTGAAAAGGACCAGTCTCTCGCCCAAAAGCATGGAGAGGTTAACCATGATCAAAATGAATCAGCACTTCATACCACCAGACTACAAAATACGTGAATCACTGCTGGAAGAGGGGAGCTAGTCGGAAGACATAACTAGTGGGTTACATGACCTACTTCTTTCAGAAGAACCACCAGGGTTTGGGGATGAGCTCCTCTTCCCTGACAATTAGGTTTTTAAATTGTTATATTCTCCCTTCCTTTATTTCTGTGTATCTTTCTTTCTGGTTCAAACTTCAAAACCAACACCATCCTTTCTCTTACTTTTAATTAACTATTGGAGATGCACATCTGTGCATTAACTGTGCACTCCACTCCTCAGAGTCCTGCTCCATCTTCCTGACTCACCATAAATACATTTCCTTCTTGCCATACATTGGATGGAGATGGAGAATAGTACAATAATGTAGCCTCTAACAGTCCCTCCATAACAAGTGAAACGTACGTGACTATAGCCATCTTCTGTTTTGTTTCCAATCTGAAACGCATCACTGTCTTAAGGCTACCACCTCTGTCTGCAGGCATACACAAGTCTTCACTGTCAGAACTTGAGCAGGGCTCCAAAATTAAAGTAAACTCGTCATCACTTTTAGAAGGCTCTGCTGCATCTGTGATCTGACAGCCACAGAGAAGAGAAAGACAGGTATATGAAATGAATGATGCCATACATTGCATTGGATGCTTGCTGTCTCTGAGCAAATGTGCATGAAGTAGAAGTATACTAGTAGTTTAATATAATAGTTTAATATAATAACAAAGTACTTGTGTCTCAAGTGATGGTCAATTTTTCCATGTTGTTTAATAATATGTATCCAATTGTACTCCTACTACTGCAGGTGCAGTCTGGACTTAATCGTAGTCACTCACTACAGACTGAGTTGCTGTTGGTGGTCTGTTGGACAGCACGTACACGTGCCACACCGGATGATGATGACCACCATACCATCTTTGCATGCTGTCAGTCAGTTTGATCTGAGATGATTAATAAAATATGTTCAGGAAGTAGAATACAAGGTAAACACAACCAATCAACAAGAACCACAGCAGACCTAGGCTACATCTGTGTGCAGTGGTAGAATAGAATAGTGGTATGATTGACTGACAATGGCGCATTGATTTAATCACTTGATTTGGAAAATGCTAGGTTGCTGTCTATGCCTTTTGTCTGGAACTGTGAAAAATTTAGGTAAATGGAGTTTGGGCCACAGACTCACGGCCCAGTGTTGTGGTGTGGTCCTGTAACTGTTCTGTGCTGGCTCCTATCTTTTTGTTCTTTTCGATGACTGCTGTGCAACTAGAAGAGTAGAGTTACACAATGTATCCAAGCCGCCTCAGTCTGAAAGTCTTCTCGCTCACGAGTCTTGTCTTTTTTGCACTACACCATAATTGATTTTTATGTTTTCATTCAGTTAACTTATTTTGTAATACCCCATTTCTTTTTTTATCAACACTTACATGCTGGCCTTTCACCCAGCGCTATTATACTTGGAGCAACAACTCACACTTACCTTACCAATCCTCCTCATTATCCAGCCAGAGGCGCCCAAGAATGATATTCAGTCACAGTGTCCATGGAAGGGAGGAAAAAGATGAATGACGAGATACAACTACACATTTGGACCTGGATAATACATTAACTTTAGTATCATTTTCATACATTTTTTTGCTTCCTTTTTCCTCTTCATTTATTTTTCGCTTGTGTTTGTTAATTGATTGTTCACTTAAACTATTTCTTAATTTTCGTTGCTAGCTTTCAGCCAGCTACAGCAGGTATTACGGCTTCTCAGAGGGCATACAGCCTAGGCAAAAGTCATATTCATATCATATTCATATTTCATATATAAGAAATACTTCCTTTGAATTGTGTAGTAGCAGTTAAGTACCACTAATTATATATTATTAACCATCAAGTTATAACTTATCTTCATCATGCATGCATTTTGTTTTTCTTACTTTACTTTAGATTTATTGGGTAGTAGTGGTTAATCAATCATCGGCTTCATTATTTTGCTTTCGTTGTCTCCATGCGTACTGTGTTTCTTTGTCAAACCTTTCCCATCCATTCATCAAACCCTAACCCTCTTCACCCGGGCTGTGTGGTTTTATATTGAGGTGTGATGTTACTCATTTAAATCTACACCAACAATTGATCACACGCTTGCTGGGGTAGATGTGGTAAAAACAACACTAATCAAATCAAATGTGAACAAGGCAGGGCGAGGCTCTTCTCCTGCTTGCCCACCCAAGCTCACTGTATGTACTAGTGTACAAGGCAATTCATTTCCCAAAGTGACCCAATGAATAAATCTAAATATTTGGTGGCATTGTTTGAATTTAATGTTACAGCATTTAAGTTTACGAATTGGATTGTGTTTTACTGACTCCTTCAACACGACTACAGTTGTCTTCTTGTACTTGGCAGTCCCCGACACCATTGATTTATTTTGTCAGTCTTATGTACTGTATTTTTCTACTTCTCCCACATTCTCTCTCAGGCAAATGACTGTCTCTTTGTTTTTGTTTGCCAATACTAGTGCCAGTGTCTAGTCTGCTACTACCATCACACAACCACAGCATATTCTCCGTTGTCTTGGGAAACCATACAGCCCTTCCTGTGCCAAACTTAATCATCATCAATCACAGGTAAGAAGAGAAGTTTGCTGGGAGGTATAATGGAGGAGAGACTGGTAGTGCTAATAGGACAAATATAACTCAGTGAGGGGCACCGCATCTATCTGTTTGCATGTTACACTTGTGGTCACTTAAAATCAAACACAGGCTGCTGCCCTGCATCTAGAGTAAACCTTGTGACGTACAACAGTAACCCCACCACAAAACAACATCATATGTGTACGTTGAAAATAAATAACATTTGTTCATGTACATAAAAAAATATCCTCCTAGTCCTATCCCACCCCTATCCCCACCCTAACCCCAACCAATGTTCAAGTCTAAAGAATGTCGTACAAAAATAACCCCAACACTTAATTCCCAACTACCAACAAAAGTATTAAAAACGGGCAAATGAACAGGGTCTATTACAATCGGCTGGCTTTGAGGTTTTTGTCCACTATTATTTTGACGCGCTCCTCTAATTGGTCCTCCAGCTTGGCCACCCAGAGGAGAAGTTGTTTCCGAAATGCCTGGCACCCACATTTGCATACATGATGTGGGGGGGGGGGCAGCAGATGTTGTGAAATGCCGGCGGTGAGCGGCTTCCTGACCATGATGCCGTACTCCTGCAGGTGGGGCCTGGCTGGGGCCTGAGGCATTGGAAGAGGCAGCATCTGCTGCCACGGCCTCTTCCTCCTCCTCGGCCTCAGCCACCAGCCGGCAGTACTCATCCACAATGGCCTGCAGTTTCCTTTGCCGGGCCCTGGCTGCCAACTCCTTCTGTGATGGTTTTTGAGAAGGAGTATGAGTATCTATAAAAAAAGAAACAGAATTGTAAATGAAACTCTTCAAAATTAATTCAACACATAGTTGCATAGTAGCACTACCAAGCGCAGTACATACAATTGGTGGCAACTTTTAGTATCTATATAATCTATCCTCCTGCTTCCCCTGCCTGTAACATTTGTTGAAGTTTTTTTGGCATTATACTTGCCCTAGTACTATGGGTGGACTTCAGTACACAGAAGAGCACCAGTCTTTTTGTATCTCCATTTATATTTTCAAAGTAAGACTCTGCTTCCAGTGACAGTCTCCACCTATGATGAATACAATACATCAGGGGCATCCATCCATTAAAAGTAAATGTCTATCATTCTTTATTATCGCCTTAGCTGGTTTTACTTTCACCAACAGCCACCCATGCGTCCACTCCTTCCTTGCCTTGGGTTTGATTGACACAAACGCCGCTCATGATTCTTGCTATTCACTATATCCATGCACCCATATTGCTTTTTCAAATCAGGCATGCATCTTCTTTCACCTTCCAGTTCTACCCATTCTTCAACAACCCATGCATCGGCCACGAGCATGAACCTTCCAAAGTATCCTTCTATGGTAGTCTTATTACATCTCTTTCATCCTTCCTCCTTCTACCCTAGTTCACTTTTTTCCCTTTTTGTTCAACACATCCCTTAAGGTCATCTGATCTGACTTGTAGTCTTCTCCATAAGTTTCCCAGCTGAGTTGGAGGCTGATAGAAGAGGCCTTGTTTACTCAACTCACGCTGGTAATGCTGCGAAGGGTGTCTTCTTCAACAATTGTATATTGTCCAGTACAACTTCAAATTCATACTTTCTTAATAAGTCTCATAGCACAGTGAGGGAAATGTCCCCCTTCCACCTAGTAATGCACATAAGTAATAAATATAACTTACCACCGCCCACCGCTGATGTTTCCTTCCCCACTGGTGCTCCTGTAGGTGCCAAAGCCACTGTGTCCTCCTGGATGGCATTAGCATCGCTGCTGGCCCCGTCGGCACTGGTGGTTGATAGTGATTGTGCACCTATAAAAGCAAGTACACCTTTTTAGATGCCTGCACACCTCCCTCTATTTTACTAGTTGTACTTTTTTCACCAGGAAGGAAGATTGAAAAACAGATACGTATAACATAAATCATTGTAACTAGTCCAAATTGCGTACTACTGTACAGCAGTCATTAGACAGAGTTTAGTTTTAATTTTTTAGATGGTCCCTAGGGTCATCTAATCTCTACTCCTACTCTAGTCTTTGGAAAGTTAGTCTGAGCCATGTAACCATTTTAGATACGGGTCTACTGTTTTGCCCATGTTACCTCGCAGCTTGTTGCACAGTAAGAAAGACACATTTGAGGCCACATCGTGTTGCATACAACTAAAGAGGTTGATAACAAGTATTGTTAGTCCCTTTTGCTTATCCATAATGTTACACTTTTTGGCATGACTGCTAAAAACTTGCATAGTTGTATTAACTGTCTAACATGCAACATTTTTCTCATAGGCAGATGAGAAGATTGCCTTCTACGAACCAGAGATTTGCAGAGCTTTCAAAAGATGCATGTGTAACCAGTATACGTTCGACGGTGAGGGGGTCTCCCACAATTCCCACAGCTCTCTATCATGCACTAGTTTTACAAAATGTATAGTATTTAATCTTCTTTATTTTGCATGTTGGAGCTGGATGTTTTTTTCATGGAACAACTTACAAGTTACAACAATACAAAGCTTGTTATTAAAAAAATAAAGTTTTTGAACTTGCACATAGACTCTGTGGTATATTTTGAGTGTCTGGGGTGTTGTGGACTTAACCGAGTGAGTGAGAGAAAGGCTGTTCTGGGTTGTGTAATACAATCATTGGGTATATCTAACTATCTTTGTGTGGGGGGTCGGGACTGGGACAAATGACTATGACTGAGACACTTAGGTAGGTAGACGGTCAGTAAATTGTGGGTTCTTCTGACTGAGTTCTGTGACTAGGGTGTAAGTAAGGTCCAACCTCCCTATCACCAACATCCTATTTTCTTGTGCCTAGTTCTGTATGTGGCTGTGCAGAGAATAACCACAAAAGTAGTAGTAGTATACTAACCTAACAAAAATTAGTAGGCAAACATCTGGTTGCGCATTTTGTTGGTGGGAATTGACAAAGACTAGAGATTACAGAGGACAACGCAAAAGACAGGAGTGGACCCAGTGGCTACAGCTATTCTGTCACAGCTTTATTCAAAAGAATACCTTAACTAAAGAGTGTCAAACAGGGCAAGCTTAGCTACAGACAGTCTAATAGTAGTAGCACAGAGAGTCATAGGGCAGAGGCAGTTTGAAGGACCTGAAAATCAGGGATGGCATTGGATACCCAAAATTTGGAAAATAAATTGAAGACCAAAGAAGGTTTTGCTAACATTGAATTAGGAAGGAGGCTTAATAGGTTGGAAAATATACGGTGCGTTAAAAAACTAGGGAAATATAATTGTTAATAATATAAGCACTGTAGGACTTATTGGGGCCAGCAGCAGGATCCTCAGTAGAGGAGCGCTCCTCTGGTGGTTGTCCCGCCGACTCGGACCCCGTCTTCTTGCCCCTGGGTGGTGCTGATCACATAAGAAATAATAAAGAAAGAGAAACATTGAGTGCTGTGAAACAAATACATCATTCAAAAATCCTCTCAAACATTTTAGGAAACAACAATTCCAATAAAATTGACTTCAAAGTCTAAATGACTACTGGCTTGCAGGATTCACAGACCGCCTACTTATAGAACACTAATCAAATGTTCCAAAAACATTCTGATTGCAGAATATACTAACAAAGCCAGTACCACCTGACCTGCACCACCTATTCCAGAATCCAGACGGGCCAATTGTTCAGTAAGTCGGCATTTCCATTTTATTTTTGCCCGCAAACATGCATAGATGAGATGGAGGCATACATTTGTGCTTATACGGAATTGTTGGTTGCTTGCGTCATAGGAACTGCTACTGACTGACGTGACAATGCTATTGCTGCTAAGCCTACCACTCAGTAAACAAACTTCAAACCGGTTCTATGGAGGGGTGGGATAAATAAGAAATAACTAAGCATTCAGTGACAGAGGAGGCGTCATGCAGACCATTAAAAAAATATGTACTATCCATCCGCCACTATTTCACTAAAGGACAATGTGACTAGACTCTAGCAATAGCATTAACTAACTTCAGTTCTCTAAAGTAAACTCTAACATCGATAATCACCAGCCCAAGCTAGCGCAAAGTTACAAACCAGTAAAAGAAGTGGCAAGCAGCACCTGTGTCATACAATAACAGAAGATTTTGAGACAGAATTGATCTGCAATGTAACTAAGCGCACCAGTAATTGTGTTACTTATTCGTCCAAGAATTATACACAATATTTATACTACTATATATATTAATATTACTAGCTACTCACCAAGCCCAACGATCTCGACACCTAGCAGGTCCAACAGGTACTGCTCCCTGTCCACAACATCTGCCCACCGGTGGGCCAGCTGCTGGTGGGTGCGCCAGATACAAGAGCGGCGGAAGACTGCCCGGCGCACCTTCGCCCACCGGCAGTGACGATCCTCTAGAAGGTAACCGGAGCCTGGCCTGCCGCCTGCTGCCAAGGTCAAGGGGAGGTGGCGCTGGATGAAAAAAACCAGGTCGGACACCTCCGCCTCCCCGAAAAGTTTCTGGGCCTGCACCCCTGCAGGTCGCATTCTGCCACAAGGCAGCCGGCTCTTGGGCGCAGGCGCCTTGCCCTTCGAGCCGGTTCTGCTGCTGCCCTTTGCCATGGTTCTGGGGTGGAGGTGGAGGTGGAAAAGAAAAGTTAGAACAAAAGGAAGAAAGTTAGGGGGAAGAAGTAGGAGCTTAAATAAAGAAGTAAAATGAAACCATAGAAAAGTAAAAAAAAAAAGGTGGAAAAGTAGAAATAAAATGCAAAATATAAACGTAGGGACAAAGAGAGATAGATGATAAGTAAAAAAAGTCAGAAAAACTGTGAAAATAAGCAAAGATTGCAAAGATAAAAGGGTGCATAGAAAACTAGGCCAGAACCAATGCATAGAGTGTGAAAAACAAGATGGCCGTGCCCATCGCAACCACGTTGGTAAGTTCGCGTGTGATTTCACGTGAACATGCACTTTTTCAGCGTGAAGAAGTAGTTGAGTTCCCGAACATGACTTGCACAAGGCGACCCGGAAGAGGAAATAGGAAACGCGAGCAGGCGGGATAATTGAAAAAACAAGATGGCCGCGCCCATAGCCCACTGCATGGGTAAGGTCACACGCTACGATCCCCGAGCACACAGAAAGCGCCCCAAACATGCACAACGCACTCCAGAGCAAGAAAAACGGCTCACGAACGGGTCCAGCAAGCTACTACGCACGCTTGCGAAGCTCGCGTAGTGCGAGAACATCTTCGCGTAGCTTCGCGTAGCGCGACTACGCGTACTACGCTCAGGGTTACCAAAAACCTTGAGGCCAGCCAGGAATGGCATGACCATAAGGCTGTTTTGAATGTATATCAGGCAGGACAGAAGGTATGGGTGTTGGAGCCTGTGGCCCAAGCAGCTCTCCATGACAAATGGAGAGGGCCCAATACCATTCTTGAGCAAAAGGGAGAGGTAACCTACCTGGTAGACTTGGAACTCCAAGGAGCCCCCACAGGGTTCTCCATGTGAACAGGCTCAAGCCATATGTGGACAGGGCAAGCATGGGCTTGCTCATGGCTACTGATGAGGTGCAGGAGGAAGAGAGTGATCCACTTCCTGTTCTCCTCTAACAAAAAGCTGATGATGGTTCAGTTGATGCTGTAGCCTTGGCAGGAAGCCTTACTGAACAGCAACATACTGATTGTAGGAAAGTCCTAAATCAGTACAGACATATGATTTCACTGACTCCAAGTCAGACTACCTGGTGTAACATGAGGTGGACAGAGGCGACAGTCTGCCTGTTTTAAAAAAGATTTACTGGCAACCTGATCATGTCAGCGGCTGTATCAGGACTGAAATCCAGAAGATGTTGGAAATGGGGATGATTTAGCCCTTAGATCACCCTTGGGCTAGTCCAGTAGTCTTGGTACCAAAACCTCATGCCCAGGGTGGTAAGAGAGAGATGAGGTTCTGAGTTGACTACAGGGGACTCAACGCAGTCACTAGGACTGATGCTCATCCAATTCCAAGGGTAGATGAACTAATTGATACTTTGGCCTCAGCCAAGTTCTTAAGTACATTTGACCTGACAGCTGGTTACTGGCAAATCAGATTAGCTGAGGATGCAAAACCAAAAATAGCATTTTCAACCCCTAGTGGTCACTACCAATTTGTGGTGATGCCTTTTGGCTTGATGAATGCACCTACCACATTTCAAAGGCTGGTAAATAAAGTCCTCACAGGTCTGGAAGACTATGGTGCAGCTTATCTAGATGATATGTCTTAAGCTCCACCTGGTAGAATCACCTAGTCCACCTGAAAAATGTTTCGGAGGCCCTGCAGAAGGCAGGCCTCACTATCAAGGCCACCGAGTGCCAGATACAGTGGAGTAAGGTTGCATACCTAAGCCACTTTGTAGGTGGAGGGCAGGTTCAAGTTCAACCATTGCAGAGCAAAATCCAAACCATCATGGATTGGGTTGTTCCAACCACCCAGACTCGGGTCAGAGCTTTCTTAGGCCTAACTGGGTACAACAGGCGGTTTGTCAATGCTTATGACTCCATAGTGACCCCTTTGAATGATCTAACTTCCAAAAGAATGCCTAAGAAAGTTCAGAGGACAGTTAGGTGTCAAAAGGCCTTAGATTACCTGAAGCAGGCCATGTGCAGTGCTCCCATTCTGTGAAGTCCTGACTATTCCAAACAATTCATTGTTGAAACTGATGCATATGAGTTGGGGGTAGGGGCTGTGTTATCTCAACTGAAGGAAGAGGGTCAGGATCAGCCAGTAGCTTTTATTAGCAGAAGGCTAACCCCCAGAGAGAAACATTGGTCAGCTATTGAGAGGTAAGCCTTTGCTAAGGTTTGGGCTCTGAAGAAGTTGAGGCCATACTTGTTTGGCACTCACTTCATTGTTCAGACAGACCATAAGTCCCTCTTTTGGTTAAAACGGATGAAGGGTGAAAACTCCAAACATTTGAGGTGGTCCATGTCCCTACAGAGGATGGACTATACAGTGGAACATAGACCTGGGAGTAAAGATGCCAAGGCAGATGGACTCTGCAGATATTTCCACTTAGAACATGAAGACTAAGGGTGGGTGCAAAATCCGTTCCGCTTGTAGGTTTTGCGGATTTTCGGCAATTTTGGGATCCGCAAATCTCGCGTAATTGCTGAAAAATTTGCAAATCCGCTCGCGGGCGGATTTGGGACAGTTGAGTAGAGGTATTGAACAAACTGGTGGTGTCTTCTTGGATAAATATGAAGGGCAGGGTTCATTCTGGCACGATGCTCCTGTCAGAAAAATGAAACCTCAACAGGAAGCACTTACAGATATAAATAAAGCAGGTGCCCGATTTGAAGCTCAAATTCGGTAACGCATTCATCAGCCCAAAAACAATCGTGATGTTTGTCGAGGCTGGGCAGGTGTGCTTTCTCCTCATATCTACAGTCGAAAATTAGCTGTGATGCTGGACGGAGGCCTTTGCATCCTTGACTTTCACAAGCGCAATCCCAGTGCAGTTCCTGTGACATGGGGCTTCTTTCTTCTTATCTGCTGCTCCGATCGGTCTCTGACCTTTTATAGACACAAGAGGCATGTGAACTTGCATAGAAGCCTGTCCGTTTGGCCCCGCCCACACACTAGCTGTGTGCACCGTCTTCCCGCCATTTACCCACTATGATGGACAGCTCACTCCAGGGACCCCTGCGCTCTTCGGTGCGATGGCATAGTAACACACATATGGTCACTGGAGACAACTCTTCTGGCACTTTACGCAGCTGTAGTGTAGGAAAAGCATTATACATTTACCCAACGAGGTAGCACTTACTGATTAACCAGTAGAAGTACAGAAAGTACAGTCTATTTGTGCAAAACTGCAAATCCGAGATTTTGCACATTTTTTTGCGAACTCACAGATTTTTTTGCAATTTCGCGCGAATTTGCGGACTGCAAATCCTCAAAATTCGCCCATACTTAATGAAGACTCAACTGGTCAAGGTTAGTTTAATGTCCCTACGTTTGGGGGGGTTGGGTAGGAAAGTATCTGATTCTCATGGTTACCTCCACTTTTTGCTAATGTCCACTGTTTTTGGCCTAGTCTGACTGGGATCCTGCTATCCAGGACCCCCGTCTAGCTGTTTTCTCCTTTAAATTGATATGCATGTACTGTAGGTTTGGATTCTGAGGTACCCTTATCAGTCCCTAGTATATGGTACACCATGTACCTAGGGCATAGGAACACCGGAGACCTCCCATGGGCTGCAGCATGTATTATGCCACCCCTGGGAGGCCATCCAAATTGACATGACCAGCCTGCCACAGCAGACTGTGTAAGCTGGTGCTTGCACACAACTACTTACTTGAGATATAGGTTAACATATCTATTTAAATCACTACACTTAAATACCTATCAGTGCTGGAAATGACCCTTTTAGCAGGGTTATCATCAAACTTTTTGCTTCTTCATCCTATTTTTTCATGACCTGTTTTTGTTGGTTTTAGGACTACCACTGCTAATCGTTTCTAAAGTGCATATACTCTCTGCGTAAATTGTGTTATGGATTGGTGTCTCCATGATTGGATATATGTGCCAGGGCCTGTAAATCAAATGCTACTAGTGGACCTGCAGCACTGATTGTGC